>NC_068445.1:25694250-25711750 GCF_023373465.1 Oncorhynchus keta
TAGGCCATTTGATTCCATTAAGGATCACGTATTATAGCCTTTCGTGTCGATGAAGAGAACTCTGCACATCAGTGTAAAACTGAACCACGCGTGAGAGCACCAGCTGTTCTGGACGACTATGTGGTCATGCAGTGCATAGCCGATGTGAGTTAGACCTTTAAACAAGTTAACATTCAGATATATTAACAGGACGTGTACTCAGAGCATGCGCTGACCAGCTGGCAAGTGTCTTCACTGACATTTTCAACCTCTCCCTGACCCAGTTTCAAGTAGACCACCATGGTCCATGTGCCCAAGAACGCCAAGGTAACCTGTCTAAATGACTATCTCGTCAACACCATCATCCCAGACACCCTGGACCCACTCCAATTTGCATACTACTCCTCATGATGCCATCTATTTTGTGAAGTGCACCAGTCCCTCCTGCAGCAAAGCACCCTCACAACACGATGCTGCGACCCCCGTGCTTCACGGTTGGGATGGTGTTCTTCGGCTTGCAAGCCTCCCCCTTTTTCCTCGAAATACAACGATGGTCATTGTGGCCAAACAGTTCTATTTTTGTTTCATCAGACCAGAGGACATTTCTCCAAAAAGTACGATATTTGTCCCCATGTGCAGTTGCAAACCGTAGTCTGTCTTTTTTACGGCGGTTTTGGAGAAGTTGCTTCTTCCTTGCTGAGCGGCCTTTAAGGTTATGTCGACATAGGACTCGTTTTACTGTGGATATAGATACTTTTGTACCTGTTTCCTCCAGAATCTTCACAAGGACCTTTGCTGTTGTTCTGGGATTGATTTGCACTTTTCTCACCAAAGTATGTTCATCTCTAGGAGACAGAATGCGTCTCCTTCCTGAGGTATGACGGCTGCCTGGTCCCATGGTGTTTATACTTGCGTTCTATTGTTTGTACAGATGAACATGGTACCTTCAGACGTTTGGAAATGCTCCCAAGGATGAACCAGACTTGTGGAGGTCTACCATTTTTTTCTGAGGTCTTGGCTGATTTCTTTTAATTTTCCCGTGATGTCAAGCAAAGAGGCACTGAGTTTGAAGGTAGGCCTTGAAATCCATCCACAGGCACACTTCCAATCAACTCAAATGGTGTCAATTAGGCTATCAGAAACTTCTAAAGCCATGACATCATTTTCTGGAATTTTCCAAGCTGTTTAAAGGCACAGTCAACTTAGTGTATGTAAACTTCTGACCCACTGGAATTGTGATACAGTGAATTATAAGTGAAATAATCTGTCTGTAAACAATTGTTGGAAAAATGACTTGTGTCATGCACAAAGTAGATGTGCTAACTGACTTGCCAAAACTATAGTTTGCTAACAAGAAATTTGTGGAGTGGTTGAAAAACAAGTTTTAATGACTCCAACCTAAGTGTATGTCAACTTCTGACTTCAACTTTACATGTCTACCTAAATTACTTGTTATTAGCCAAGTTATCTCTCTGTCTTTATGATTACGTGTTGTTACTTTTCTATTTGTCTTTCTATACGTATTTCACTGTTAGTCTACACCTGTTGTTTACAAAGCATGTGACAAATAACATTTGATTGGATTTGAACTGGAGTAGGCAGGCAGACAGGTAGGCAGGCCAGGTTAGCAGGTAGTCAAATCAAATACATTTTTATTTGTCACAACCCCTTAACCAAAAATGCACTTTTAAGAAAATACCTAAAAAATAAATAAAAAGATTAAGGTAACAAAAGAGCAGCAGTCAAATAACAATATTAAGGCTATATATACAGGGTACGGATACAGAGTCAATATGCAGGGGCACCGGTGTCGTGGTAATATGTACATGTAGGTTATTAAAGTGACTATGCGTAGATAATAACGAAGGGTAGTGTAGTGGGGGGGGGGAGGACAATGCAAGTAGTCTGGGTAATCATTTGATGAGATGTTCAGGAGTCTTTTGGCTTAGGGGTAGAAGCTGTTGAGTAGCCTTCTGGACCTAGACTTGGTGCTCCGGGGTACCATAGCAGTGAGAACCATCCATGACTAGGGTGTCTGGAGTCTTTGACCATTTTTAGGGCCTTCCTCTGGTAGCAACACATGAAAACTCTACATGGCAGCAACACATGAAAACTCTGCATGGTAGCAACACATGAAAACTCTGCATGGTAGCAACATATGAAAACTCTGCATGGTAGCAACACATGAAAACTCTACATGGCAGCAACACATGAAAACTGCATGGTAGCAACACATGAAAACTCTACATGGCAGCAACACATGAAAACTCTGCATGGCAACAACACATGAAAACTCTGCATGGTAGCAACATATGAAAACTCTGCATGGTAGCAACACATGAAAACTCTACATGGCAGCAACACATGAAAACTGCATGGTAGCAACACATGAAAACTCTACATGGCAGCAACACATGAAAACTCTGCATGGCAGCAACACATGAAAACTCTGCATGGTAGCAACACATGAAAACTCTACATGGCAGCAACACATGAAAACTCTGCATGGCAGCAACACATGAAAACTCTGCATGGTAGCAACACATGAAAACTCTACATGGCAGCAACACATGAAAACTCTGCATGGTAGCAACACATGAAAACTGCATGGTAGCAACACATGAAAACTCTGCATGGCAGCAACACATGAAAACTCTACATGGCAGCAACACATGAAAACTCTACATGGCAGCAACACATGAAAACTCTGCATGGCAGCAACACATGAAAACTCTACATGGCAGCAACACATGAAAACTCTACATGGCAGCAACACATGAAAACTCTACATGGCAGCAACACATGAAAACTCTACATGGCAGCAACACATGAAAACTCTGCATGGCAGCAACACATGAAAACTCTGCATGGTAGCAACACATGAAAACTCTGCATGGCAGCAACACATGAAAACTCTGCATGGTAGCAACACATGACAACTCTGCATGGCAGCAATTCATGAAAACTCTGCATGGTAGCAACACATGACAACTCTGCATGGCAGCAACACATGAAAACTCTGCATGGTAGCAACACATGAAAACTCTGCATGGCAGCAACACATGAAAACTCTACATGGCAGCAACACATGAAAACTCTACATGGCAGCAACACATGAAAACTCTGCATGGCAGCAACACATGAAAACTCTACATGGCAGCAACACATGAAAACTCTGCATGGTAGCAACACATGACAACTCTGCATGGCAGCAACACATGAAAACTCTGCATGGTAGCAACACATGACAACTCTGCATGGCAGCAACACATGAAAACTCTGCATGGTAGCAACACATGAAAACTCTGCATGGTAGCAACACATGATAACTCTGCATGGCAGCAACACATGACAACTCTGCATGGTAGCAACACATGAAAACTCTGCATGGTAGCAACATATGATAACTCTGCATGGCAGCAACACATGACAACTCTGCATGGTAGCAACACATGAAAACTCTGCATGGTAGCAACACATGAAAACTCTGCATGGTAGCAACACAACATGACAACAACATGTTAGCAACACAACATGACAACAACATGTTAGCAACACAACATGGCAGCAGCACAACATAGTACAGACATTATTGGGCACAGACAACAGCACAAGGGGCAAGAAGGTAGAGACAATACATTACGCGAAGCAGCCACAACTGTCAGTAGGAGTGTCCATGATTGAGTCTTTGAATGAAGAGATGGAGATAAAACGGTCCAGTTTGGCCTTTGAAGCCCTCTGGATTCATCTATATTTTGAACTGAGATGCAGCCAGGACACTTCAATTGTAAATTACAGCAATAAGATACAATATTGTTGTTTTGATCACATCAGAAGATATCCTCCTCGCAATCTCCAAAATACAACAGCCACAGGACAACTTTGTTTGGCCTTTCGTAAAGGACCATTCGCCGAAACTGAAGAGATACAGCTAGCTAACGACCTCCTTTTCCATGTGGAAAAAAACGGTTAGCTAGCTGGGATTTTCAACAAGGAATTTGCCTCCTGAAAAAAACCTTCTCCAAAGTGGGTGTGACACATACTCCTATTGCCTGCTGCACTGCTGCTTGGATTCCACCTGGTGATCTGTTCACCGTCTGCCAGGGCCTGTGTCCCACTGTCTGGTACAGGTACCCCCACCACACCCCCCTCTCTGTTCACCGTCTGCCAGGGCCTGTGTCCCACTGTCTGGTACAGGTACCCCCACCACACCCCCCCTCTCTGTTCACCGTCTGCCAGGGCCTGTCTCCCACTGTATGGTACAGGTACCTCCACCACACCCCCCCTCTCTGTTCACCGTCTGCCAGGGCCTGTCTCCCCCTGTCTGGTACAGGTACCCCCACCACACCCCCTGAGCTTTCCCTCATCACCAGCACACACAAACTGTTGGGGCGAGTGACTGAACTTTCAATGTGCTTTATGCTATTTGTTTTGTGCTTTGTTGGCTATGAACTTGCTTGTTTACCCGACAGTGGGACAGACGATAAGATTATTACCAATCCCACAAGGTATGACTCCAAACATTTACATTACATTTAAGTCATTTAGCAGACGCTCTTATCCAGAGCGACTTACAAATTGGTGCATTCACCTTATGACATCCAGTGGAACAGCCACTTTACAATAGTGCATCTAAATCTTTTAAGGGGGGTGAGAAGGATTACTTTATCCTATCCTAGGTATTCCTTACAGAGGTTGGGTTTCAGGTGTCTCCGGAAGGTGGTGATTGACTCCGCTGTCCTGGCGTCGTGAGGAGTTTGTTCCACCATTGGGGGCCAGAGCAGCGAACAGTTTTGACTGGGCTGAGCGGGAACTGTACTTCCTCAGTGGTAGGGAGGCGAGCAGGCCAGAGGTGGATGAACGCAGTGCCCTTGTTTGGGTGTAGGGCCTGATCAGAGCCTGGAGGTACTGAGGTGCCGTTCCCCTCACAGCTCCATAGGCAAGCAACATGGTCTTGTAGCGGATGCGAGCTTCAACTGGAAGCCAGTGGAGAGAGCGGAGGAGTGGGGTGATGTGAGAGAACTTGGGAAGGTTGAACACCAGACGGGCTGCGGCGTTCTGGATGAGTTGTAGGGGTTTAATGGCACAGGCAGGGAGCCCAGCCAACAGCGAGTAGCAGTAATCCAGACGGGAGATGACAAGTGCCTGGATTAGGACCTGCGCCGCTTCCTGTGTGAGGCAGGGTCGTACTCTGCGGATGTTGTAGAGCATGAACCTACAGGAACGGGCCACCGCCTTGATGTTAGTTGAGAACGACAGGGTGTTGTCCAGGATCACGCCAAGGTTCTTAGCGCTCTGGGAGCAGGACACAATGGAGTTGTCAACCGTGATGGCGAGATCATGGAACGGGCAGTCCTTCCCGGGAGGAAGAGCAGCTCCGTCTTGCCGAGGTTCAGCTTGAGGTGGTGATCCGTCATCCACACTGATATGTCTGCCAGACATGCAGAGATGCGATTCGCCACCTGGTCATCAGAAGGGGAAAGGAGAAGATTAATTGTGTGTCGTCTGCATAGCAATGATAGGAGAGACCATGTGAGGTTATGACAGAGCCAAGTGACTTGGTGTATAGCGAGAATAGGAGAGGGCCTAGAACAGAGCCCTGGGGGACACCAGTGGTGAGAGCGCGTGGTGAGGAGACAGATTCTCGCCACGCCACCTGGTAGGAGCGACCTGTCAGGTAGGACGCAATCCAAGCGTGGGCCGCGCCGGAGATGCCCAACTCGGAGAGGGTGGAGAGGAGGATCTGATGGTTCACAGTATCGAAGGCAGCCGATAGGTCTAGAAGGATGAGAGCAGAGGAGAGAGAGTTAGCTTTAGCAGTGCGGAGCGCCTCCGTGATACAGAGAAGAGCAGTCTCAGTTGAATGACTAGTCTTGAAACCTGACTGATTTGGATCAAGAAGGTCATTCTGAGAGAGATAGCGGGAGAGCTGGCCAAGGACGGCACGTTCAAGAGTTTTGGAGAGAAAAGAAAGAAGGGATACTGGTCTGTAGTTGTTGACATCGGAGGGATCGAGTGTAGGTTTTTTCAGAAGGGGTGCAACTCTCGCTCTCTTGAAGACGGAAGGGACGTAGCCAGCGGTCAGGGATGAGTTGATGAGCGAGGTGAGGTAAGGGAGAAGGTCTCCGGAAATGGTCTGGAGAAGAGAGGAGGGGATAGGGTCAAGTGGGCAGGTTGTTGGGCGGCCGGCCGTCACAAGACGCGAGATTTCATCTGGAGAGAGAGGGGAGAAAGAGGTCAGAGCACAGGGTAGGGCAGTGTGAGCAGAACCAGCGGTGTCGTTTGACTTAGCAAACGAGGATCGGATGTCGTCGACCTTCTTTTCAAAATGGTTGACGAAGTCATCTGCAGAGAGGGAGGAGGGGGGTTTCAGGAGGGAGGAGAAGGTGGCAAAGAGCTTCCTAGGGTTAGAGGCAGATGCTTGGAATTTAGAGTGGTAGAAAGTGGCTTTAGCAGCAGAGACAGAGGAGGAAAATGTAGAGAGGAGGGAGTGAAAGGATGCGAGGTCCGCAGGGAGGCGAGTTTTCCACCATTTCCGCTCGGCTGCCCGGAGCCCTTAAAAGGCTACTCTCCTCACAAATAATCCTGATAGGTATCAGTCTGGTGTTTTCTGTAATGACCTTAGTGATCACTGTTTTACAGCCTGTGTTCGTAATGGATGCTCAGTGAAATGACCTGTTCTGATTTGTCATAGACACTTGCTAAAAAACTTTCGTCATGACCTGGCCTCTGTAAAATGGTATAGAATCAGCTTGATCCCCTCTGTCGAAGACGCTTGGACCTTCTTTTTTATGTTTTCAATGCCATTGTTAACAAACACGCTCCCGTATAGAAAATTTGAATTAAGAACAGGTTCAGCCCCTGGTTTGACTGTGATCTTGCAGAGTTACTCCACCTCAAGAATTCCATTTGGCGAAAGGCTCGGTACACGCATACTCAGGCTGACTGGCTCTCGTTCAGGTAAATAAGAAATAAGTGCACTCAGGCTATCGGGAAGGCCAAAGTTAGTTACTTTACTTTAAGGAACAGTTCTCTCTCTGTGTGTCTAACCCCAAGAAGTTCTGTAAAACATTTAAAGACCTGGAGAATAAACCCTCCTCCTCACAGCTGCCCATGTCCCTTAATGTTGATGATGTGGTTGTTACTGACAAGGATCTCATGGATGAGCTCTTTAATCACAACTTCATTAAGTCAGGATTCCTATTTGACTCAGCCATGCCTCCTTGCCCGTCCAACATTTCCTCATCTCTCACCCCTTGTAATGCGACTAGCCCCAATGCAACTCCCTCTTTTCTCCCTGACCCGCTACACAGTTTCTCCCTGCATGCGGGGAGTCTGAGGTGCTAAAGGACAACCAAAAAACATCGGGGTCAGATGGTTTAGACCCTTTCTTCTTTAAGGTTGCAGCCCCTATCATCGCAAACCCAATCTCTGACCTTTTTAACCAGTCTCTCCTCTCTGGGGAGGTTCCCATTGCTTGGAAGGCAGCCATCAAGCTGATGCTAACTATTACAGGCCAATATCTATTTTGCCCTGTTTATCAAAAGTGTTGGGAAAACTTGTCAATAATCAACTGACTGGCTTTCTTGATGTCTGTAGTATTCTCTCTGGTAGTATAAAATCAGAACATCTACTGTCTCAGCCACTGCCTGTCACCAAGGGAGTACCCCAAGGCTTGATCCTAGGCCCCACACTCTTCTCAATATACATTGTCAACATAGCTCATGCAGTAGGAACCTCTCTCATCCATTTATATGCAGATGATACAGTCTTATTCTCAGCTGGCTCCTCCCCGGATGTTGTGTTAAACGCTCTACAACAAAGCTTTTTTAGTGTCCAATAAGCTTTCTCTGCCCTTAACCTTGTTCCGAACACCTCCAAAACAAAGGTCATGTGGTTTGGTAAGAAGAATGCCCCTCTCCCCACCGGTGTGATTACTACCTCTGAGAATTTAAAGCTTGAGGTAGTCACCTCATACAAGTACTTGGGAGAATGGCTAGACGGTACACAGTCCTTCTCTCAGCACACATCAAAGATGCAGGCTAAGGTTAAATCTAGACTGGGAGACCTCTATTGTAATCACGCCTCTTTCACCCCAGCTGCCAAGCTAACCCTGATTCAGATGACCATCCTACCCATGCTAGATTACAAGAGACGTTTTTATAGATCGGCAGGTAAGGGTGCTCTCGAGAGGCTAGATGTTCTTTACCATTCTGCCATCAGATTTGCCACCAATACTCGTCATAGGACACATCACTGCACTCTATACTCCTTTGTAAACTGGTCATCTCTGTATACCCGTCGCAAGACCCCATGGTTGATGATTATTTCTAAAACCCTCTTAGGCCTCACTCCCCCCTATCTGAGAAATATACTGCCGCCCTCATCCTCCACATACAACACCCGTTCTGCCAGTCGCATTCTGTTAAAGGTCCCCAAAGCGCACACATACCTGGGTCGCTCCTCTTTTCATTTCGCTACATCTAGCGACTAGAACAAGATGCAAAACACTCAAACTGGACCGTTTTATCTCAATCTCTTCATTCAAAGACTCAATCATGGACACTCCTACTGACAGTTGTGGCTGCTTTGTGTGATTTATTGTTGTCTCTACCTTCTTGCCCTTTGTGCTGTTGTCTGTGCCCAATAATGTTTGTTCCTGTCACAGATCCCTCTGGAACTTTCATTACGCACACCTGGCCCCTATTCCCAGTTATTAGTAATTGTATAAGTGTGCCCTTGGTTTCCCAGTGTCCTGTCGATTATTATTATAATGTCCGTTGGTTTGTGTGAGTACCTGTGCTGTGTGTTTTGGCTTTCGTGCCATTGTGGATTGTGCAGATGATTACGGGTCTCATCCCGTGTGATAATCATTGTGCACATGTGTTATTTATTCGAGGTACTCCTCACTCTTTTGTTTGGGTTTCAACCCTGTGTTTGTATAGTGTTCGTTTTGGTTTTTGTCCCTGTGCCTTTACACGACATGCTGTAATTTGGGTGTAATAAAAACCCTATTACGCATTCCTGCGCCTGTCTCCCGACCATTTTTGCCCACATGACAGTATGCTAACTAACTAGTGCTAACTAGTATGCTTTTGTGCTGCTACCATTTTGTGCTGCTAACATGTTGTGCTGCTGCCATGTTGTGTTGCTACCATGTTGTTGTCATGTTGTGTTGCTGCCACACTATGTTGTTGTCTCAGGTCTCTCTTTCTGTTGTGTTGTGGTGTCTCTCTTGTCGTGATGTGTGTTTTGTCCTATATTTTATTTAAATTTTTTAATCCCTAGTTCCCGCAGGATGCCTTTTGGTATGCCGTCATTATAAATAAGAATTTGTTCATAACTGACTTGCCTAGTTAAATAAAGGATAAATAAATAAATAAACAAAACAAATAAGAGGAAAGACAACAGACAGGCTTAGTCATTCACTGGGAGAAAACACACAGAGGTGCATTGATCAGCTGTTATGTACTTGACATGCTGTTGTACTGTAACTGTACATTGATTTCAGATAATCTTCTTCATACAGTGGTAAGGAACATTATTATGCCTATAATGTATACAATGACACACTACTTCTTCATAGGATTCCATTAATCATTATTTGGCTTAAAGAGTAATGTGCTTGCTTTTGCATGTCTGTGTGTGTGTGTGTGTGTGTGTAAGGGTGGGTGTGTGAGTGTGCGTGAGTGCTTGTCTGTATGTGTGCATGTGCGCACGTGCACATGTTTGTGACGGTTTGTCTATGTGGTTGGGTGGATGTGTGAGTGAATGTGCATGCGTGCCTGTATGTTTGCATTTGTGCATATGTGTGTGTATGTGTGTGTGTGTGCCTGTGTGTGCCTGTGTGTGTGTTTAAGCACCATTGTGGTCCAAATTAAACCATTAGGGTCAATACATTCATGGGATTTGTGAGGCCCCTGACCTGTTTTCATAGCCTGTGTTTGGGGGCCAGCAAAGATGGATATGAACTCAGATGGATTAAATGGGATTTATGGTGTCACTGAAATAGATGTGATTTTATCAACTGAGCTGAGCTGCACAGCACCGTTATAGTGCCCCTTTTCGCCCCACTGCAGAGGCCTAGTTATACTGTGGGACAACACTGACCCCTGCTGTATATGGGAGGCACTGCAGGTACAGTTGGGGGGAGGGTAAACCAAAGCTGGAGATATTAAAACCCTTTCACTGTGATTTTCAAAATCTAGCCGTCCATTGGGGGTCACTGTTCCCATTTGAAAGACAGAGAAGTAGAAGAAGCTCTGCTTCCATCTTGTAAAGCCACATGCGATGCAAGGCGTCTTGAGTTGTTTTATTTGGTAAAGCAGGTGCAGCATGTCCAGTGCCGTGATGTGGGTGTCGTGGTGATGTGTCTCGTGGTGTGTTGTAATGGATGCCTAATTTGGCCATGAAATGTTGCCTTGAAACCATTGTCAGAGACAATAAAATGGCAATGTAAAACAGTGGTTCATATGGGGATGCTGTGTATTATAGTAGAGTCCAGCGCTGCAGCTCAGGTGACCTAGTTAACAACACCATGGGGTACTTACTGTACTTGGTTGTCATCCAAGGTCAAATTCTTCCATCTATTGTATGTTGTTCAGAACTTTTCTATAAACAAGTATAATTAAGGATTAGTAAAAGATAAAATACTACGGGAATAGTATGAAATATGTCATCTAATATGTTTAGTTGGATATGTTTTAGTATTCAAATTCAAGTATATATTCAAAGTATAATATGGCACGTTTCAAAATCAGTCTGTCATCATCTGTATAGGCTTGCATTTGAATAGAAAATCATATGCCTGTGAGCTAGTACTCTCGTTCCATGTATTTTACAGTTTAACAACAATCCTCATCTCACATTTGTACTTATTATGGATCCTACTGCCAAGGCAACAGCTACTCTTCCTGGGGTCCGGCAAAATTAAGGCAGTAATACAATTTTAAAAACATTATAATACATTCGTTACAGAATTCACAACACACTAAGTGTGTGCCCTCTGGCCCAAACTTCACTACTACATATCTTCAACACAAAATCTATGTGTATGTGTGTGTGTATAGTGCGTATGTTATGTGTGTGTGTGTGTATAGTGCGTATGTTATTGTGTGTGTGTATAGTGCGTATGTTATTGTGCGTATGTTATGTGTGTGTATGTGTGTGTATGTGTGTGTATAGTGCGTATGTTATTGTGTGTGTGTATGCATGTGTCTGTGCCTATGTTTGTGTTGCTTCACACAGTCCCTGCTGTTCCATAAGGTGTATTATTGTCCATAAAATAAAAAGACCTGATGTGAAATAGAGTTGAGTGTCGTCATGGCTCTATGTAATACTGTGCGCCTCCCATAGTTTGTTCGAGACTTGGGATCTGTGAAGAGACCTCTGGTGGCATGTCTTGTAGGGAATGCATGGGAGTCTGAGCTGTGTGCTAGTCATTTAAACAGACAGCTCAGTGCTTTCAACATCTTAATACTTCTCACAAATACAAGAAGTGATGAAGTCAAACTCTCCTCTACTTTGAGCCAGGAGAGATTGAATTGCATATTATTAATGTTAGCTCACTGTGTACATCCAAGGTCCAGCCGTGCTGCCCTGTTCAGAGCCAATTGCAATTTAGCTAAGTCCCTCTTTGTGGCACATGACCACACGACTGAACAGTAGTCCAGGTGTGACAAGTGCGACAGAGCCTGTCGGACCTGCCCTGTTGACAGTGCTGTTAAGAAGGTAGAGCAGCGCTGTTGCTGATACTGTTGTATCATTATGTTTTGACCATGACAGTTTACAGTCCAGGGTTACTCCAAGCAGTTTAGTCACCTCAACTTACTCAATTTCCACATTATTTATTACAAGATTTAGTTGAGGTTTAGGGTTTAGTGAAAGATTTGTCCCAAATACAATGCTTTTAGTTTTTGAAATATTTAGGACTAACCTATTGCTTGCCACCCATTCTGAAACTAACTGCAGCTCTTTAAGTGTTGCAGTCATTCAGTTGCTGTAGTAGCAGACATGTATAGTGTTGAGTCATCCGCATACATAGACACATGCCACTGGCTTTACTCAAAGCGACATTGACAGGCTGTAATTGTATTTTTATGTGCTGTACATCATTCCATTTACGTACAAATGCCCCAGTAGTTCCTGTCCTGTTGGTTTCTAGTGCTCAGAGCAACACACAGTAGTTTCCTGTCCGGTTGATCCCTGGTGCTCAGAGCCAGGAGTGTGTATGCAAAATGATGTGGGAAACCCTATTTGCAAAACAAAGAGGGAAGGAATAATCGCCTGCAAACAATGGCTGGAGTGCCCTGGGGGATGGAGGGGTTAGAGGGGTGTGAGAGGCAGACAAGAGTGGACACGCCCTCCTTCTCCCAGTAGAATTGGCCCCCAGATGGGGCAGGGTTTCTCTCATTGACCCACAGGAGGGGGGCGGGTCCGGGTGGGTCCCCAGGGCACAGGGGGTGGACCCGGCCCTGAGAGGGGGTGCCCCTCTGTTCCTCTGAGGGGTTGAGGAGCTGCTGAGGAGCTGGCCAGTCTGTCCAATATGAGCAGCCAGCCAAACCACCAGACCAGCAATGCTAAGCTGATTAGCCCTTGAACAGTAGGCGCTGTGTGTGTGTGTGTGTGTGTGTGTGTGTGTGTGTGTGTGTGTGTGTGTGTGTGTGTGTGTGTGTGTGTGTGTGTGTGTGTGTGTGTGTGTGTGTGTGTGTGTGTGTGTGTGTGTGTGTGTGTGTGTGTGTGTGTGTGTGTGTGTGTGTGTGTGTGCGTGCGTCTGGCAAACAGTTCCGAGTGGACATAACTGTTAATTTGGCAGTAGTTTTGTTTTAACTCCGAGGTGTGGAATACGATATGTTAATTTATGAAAACTCTCAAAAGCTGCTTATGGTATGATTTTTTCGCTGTGTAGGTAAACTGTACTGTTCTTCCACTCAATTTCATGTGGATTGTGTTTCATTTTTGCGAAGTGGGTGTCGTAGAACTTCTCACACGGGGACACTTGAAGTCATTCTTAAATGAATCATCCTTTATTCGTCAGCGCACTGCAGAGGTTCCAAACAACTCAATGCACCATAGTACACATGTCAATCAGAAGCTGTGCCTGGGCAGTCCCAGCAGTTGTCTTATATACGGCTATACACAGACAAGTTATATTTGTATGATTTAGCATAATTAATTAATCATGACCATTTTGTTTCATTCATGTGACAGACCAATATCTCACGAGGTTTCTTCTCTCTAAGCTGAGATCTTGAAACTGAGATATCTTTTGTTCGTTCTCAAAACAAAGTCTGGGTGTACTGCCAAATTGCAGCTACTGATAGTGAGGATTTGTACAGTCAGCCACTTGCATGAACACATAAATTGGTTTATAGAACAGCACATGAATAGAACACAGTTATAAGAAAAGCACAAACATTAAAATTCCATTAAATGGGTTTCAGTGGGCTCTTGTTATGCACTTTCCTATGTCTACCCCTTCTGCATTGGACAGTATTTCTTACACAAAGTTAGGCTTTCCAGCACGCTTCATAATACTGAGCAGTGAGCAGTGAGAAAGTTAATTCTCTCTCTCTCCCTCAGTTGAATGAATGGCCGGGTAGCTGTAACATAGCTGGTCCTCAGAGTGTAGACTGGTACTCTAACACCAGTAGAGATCCTCATATCACAGCACTGCTAATCTCTCTCTATTTAACCCCCTCATCCTCTCTGAGATCTTACCCCTCACCTCACCTTGGACTCCACAGCGCTCCACAGAGCTCCCTCCTGTCTGCTGCGGAGTCATAACCAAATGCATGAAATATTCAGCAGCAATTTCCCCTTTTGAAATAATACCCTGAAATGTTAATGTGCTCCCACTGCTTGTTTTAAGTGGAAAGCATCCCCGGGTGCTGGTGTTTGCACAGTGTTGGTGTGGGCCGCACTTAAACTACTGTCAGAGTGAAAGTAATACAGAGCCGGCTGCTCTGGAGGATTATGGTGAGAGAGAGAGGAAGAGAGAGACGCCGAGGTCAGGAGGAGAATGCTATTCTTAGAGCCCACCGGCGTACTGTGTGTGCGGAGTCACAAAATGGCTGTTGCTGTAATATAATATCACTGATACAGTAGAAGGAGCCAGATGTCTCACCGGATGTATAAATCTGAAGCATCCATGTAGAACTTCTTCCCAGTGGCGGGAAGTGGGTCCTTCTGTAGCTCAGTTGGTAGAGCATGGCGCTTGTAACGCCAGGGTAGTGGGTTCGATCCCCGGGACCACCCATACGTAGAATGTATGCACACATGACTGTAAGTCGCTTTGGATAAAAGCGTCCCCTAAATGGCATATATTTATTATTATTATATTAAGATGGAGCTAGATGAAACTTGACATTCAGCTCATTTTCTCATCTATGAAACATTTGGGGCTCTATTTTAACAAACCGAACTCAAGGGTAAATCTATGTGCTGGTGGAAGCACTATAGGTCCAGGGTGTGTCAAAAATATTTTTGATATTTGCACAGCCAGAATTATGAGCGTAAATAGCTGGCAGTTGCACAAAAGGGATGGATTTGGATGAGTAAACAAGTTGTAGGCGTGACGAGGGCTTGGCCACTCACTGGCCAATCAAAGTCTCAAGTTCTCTAGGTTATTGACGGTCTTTGCGTGTCATCAACTCGAATTCCACTGGGGGCACGGAATATGTTTGGAGTGTTGATAGTCAACATTGTTGTAATTGGCTTCAACGAATGTAGGCCTTTAAGCATCATACATCTCCTTAAATAAGAAATACTAGGCTCCTGTAAATTGTGTTGTATGTGTGAGGCACATTCTCAGTAAGCAATATATAGCCTAGGCCTACTTTTGATACGGCGTTATGAGACTGAAAAATGTGAGTATGTTTGGAGGAGCGCGTCTTTGGTAACTTAATCGGGCAAGAGGCACTCTTTGGAAATGGGGATAGATACAAGCCAAATGGAGTAAGCACTGCAGGTAGGCCTCTGTGAATTGTGAATAATGCAAAAGCATGACAGCAAAAGCTTCATGAGTAGATCATTTAGAAACCTTTTAATGGATAGGCTACTTGGCTAATGAATGGCCAAGATAAAGGACACCAAATGCATTGCTGTTGAACTAGTTTCGTTATATAGTAGTAGGGTAATATTATGGTAAGGGTAGCCGACTAACGGCTTGCTTTTTAATCCAACGAAACAGAAAACAAGCAATTGTTACAGGAAAATAACTTCAATGTTTCTAAATACGAGGGTCACTAGATTGTCTTGTCTCTTCATGATGGGTATAGCCTACATGGAGTTTTTTTTACACACAAATAATAACAGAAGCTGGCTAAAATACAAGTAGATTAAAAGAGGATGTCCTCTTACTGTTTTGATGATCCCAAACTTGATATTTGAGTAAAGCTTTGGTGATTATTTAAAAGCGGTCTCACGAGCAAAACCCTTCATCGATAGTCTTGGCCTTCATTGAGAGGAAGGGAGGCACCTCAAGGTGTTTTTCACATATCTATTCGATGATAAGTCACTCGTGGCAGTTTGGTTTCTCCTCTGTTCAAAATGGAAAAATGCATGCACCGGGAGATTACGCAATAGTTTCGACGGAGGACACCGAGCGGACACCTGGTAAATGTAGTCTCTTATGGTCAATTTTCCAATGATATGCCTACAAATACGTCACAATGCTGCAAACACCTTGGGGAAACGACAGAAAGTATAGGCTCATTCCTTGCGCATTCACAGCCATATAAGGAGACATTGGAACACAGCTCCTCAAAAATCTGTCTCACTTCCTGTATGAAATTTCATCTTGGTTTCGCCTGTAGCATTAGTTCTGTGGCACTCACAGACAATATCTTTGCAGTTTTGGAAACGTCAGTGTTTTCTTTCCAAATCTGTCAATTATATGCATAGTCGAGCATCTTTTCGTGACAAAATATCTTGTTTAAAACGGGAACGTTTTTCATCCAAAAATGAAATACTGCCCCCAGAGGTTCAAGAGGTTAATCAAATTAAATCAAATGGGAGGGGAAAAAAGCTCTTGTTCCATGTGCATATGGGCACTGTGCATCACGACTGGAGAGGCTACGCTTCCATTGTAAACATTCATACCATAACCAACAGCTAAGACCAGCTTTCGGTTGGTCTTCAATATCCCTGACAGCGAATACTGAAATTGGCACATTGGTGCATGTTTTTAAGGACTTGCCACCCCTCCCACCTCAGCGCAAGCGATCTCATATAAGGCATGTAAATGACGAATCCTAGCATTAGGATTAGAAAATAGAAGAGCGCAGGCTTTAAAAGATCATAATGGCAGACAAGCGTGCATTTGACAATAGCGATGGCTTAATGCCAGATGAAAATGGAGTACTCAATCTCAGTACAGTTTTCTTTTCCCAGAACTGTTATGATCAGAGTGCACACATTTTTGTAGACTTGACTCTTTGTAAAAATGTCCAAAAATGACATTGTTTAGGATTAGTGCAAGGTCGAATTCAGTTATTGCACATGCACACTTCACAGAGTAGGTATAACCTTAACGGAAATATGCAAATATAGGATCTTGCTAGCTGTGCTTGGCTCTGCCCACCTCCTCTGCCCACTATGCTTAATTTGCTCCCAAATGGAAACAATGCCGGTAGTGGATCTTGGGTTATTTACTAGTATCTTTGATAATGTTGTTTCATACTCTATGTCCCCCACATTGACTTTTCATTAGATCCAAACTGGCCGCCGTCACCGATTTCTAGTTTCTTAATTTCCCAGTTTCATCACTGGAGCCTTATCCTTTTATAAGCCATCGGAAGCTTATACAGTGGCAGCACATAAGGATGTAGTGTATCTGTCATCATCCACCCACAGAGTGCTGCTATCATGAATCTGGTCTCAACACAGTAGGCACCATTCCATCTGATCCAACTAGAACCAGTCTGATGTTATCTGAGATGAAGCTCTCTTTCAATTCAAAGGGCTTTATTGGCACGGGAAACATAAGTTTACATTGCCAAAGCAAGTGGAATAGATAATAAACAAAAGTGAAATAAACTATAAAAAATTAACAGTTAACATTCCATAAAAGTTTCAAAGGAATAGAGACATTTCAAATCTCGCTCGCTCTCTCTCTCTCTCTCTCTCCTGATGTGGATGGATTAGCTTGTGGCTTGCAATGAGTCTGTGTCAGAGAATAGCAGCATTGCAGGGTGAATGAGAAAGGAAGGAAGTTGATTTCACAAGGCTCAGCAGTATTGTTGTTATGAATCTTAAAAGGGTCAGGTAATAAGGTCCGCTACAGCTGAGCAGATTCAGGAGTATAGGAATCAGGTGTGTTATTGGTCAGCTGGATGGTGAAGTCAGAGGCACACACACACACACACACACACACACACACACACACACACACACACACACACACACACACACACACACACACACACACACACACACACACACACACACACACACACACACACACACACACACACACACACACACACACACACACACACACACACACACACACACACACACA
>NC_068445.1:25714250-25809250 GCF_023373465.1 Oncorhynchus keta
AGAAGTGTCACTAAATAAATTTGGCTCCGGTTAATTGCGGATTCCTCTGAATGTGGGGAGAGAAACACTTAGCCGCCGGCTGACAATAGCGGATTAATTGGACCCTTTCAAATAACGTAATTAGGCTGATTGTTGCGAGATAAAGCAAAGGTTTTACAAGTGCTTCTGCTGGCACGCTGTCAGAGCCAAGAACATCATCCCTCCTTCCCCTCCTCCCCACTCTCCTCCCCCCTGTCCTCCCCCTCCTCTCCCCTCATTCTCTTTGATTTGAGCTGGAACAGATGGACCATGGCCTTTCATAATTGAGGTGTATTCTCTTACACTCAGTTGATCCTCCCTGCCTGGCTGCCACAGTGTGGGAGATGTTTTAACCTCTGTCCTGTAGACGGTAGTGGACCAAGAGATCATCACTCCTACAGGGTCCCCCACGGATAACATCAGGGGCAACATTTCAATCAATCAGCTACTGATCTATAGTTCACTATCTTTTCCTTAAGCAGACAGACAGTGCCTTTGATAACATTGCATTGCAGGCATACCTGACGGGGAAGCTACTGTGCCTGGATGAAGACCAAAAGGATTCTTGTCAGCCTTCCAGAGCATATGAATCCAATTTAAGCCGGGTTCCTTCCTGGTCCAAGTGGAAATGGTTTCAGAGCCCCAGAGCATTAGTCAAGCTTGACCCTTACTGGGGGCCGGGGCCGTGGAGTCCTGCCTCCTCTCCGCTCTGCACCAAGGGCCCCTCGCTGTGTGGAGGCTGGTGCTTCAGCAGGCTGGACTCTTCTTGGATGATGCCCAGGTCTCAAACAGAGAGGAGGCCTCCACAGACCAGGCTTCAAAGGAGAAGGCTGTAAGAGAAGAACAATGCACTTGACAGATACATCAGTAGAGGTTAACCACTACCGGCTGGTGGTATAAAAAAATATGAAATGAAAATATAAAATGAAGACCATCAAAAGGCTGAATCAATTGACATCTCCGAAGTCTTTCACTCAGAGGGATCTAAGTCTGAAAAGGCTGGAGTTGAGGTTCTGCTGAAAGACGGCATAAAATACTTCTGATTCATTGGCTAATATTCAAACCGTATGGTCTCAAAGTATGTACACGCCTTCCTCAATGTGAAATTTAACTTGACAAGATGGTGCTGTCATGGTATTCATTTTCACACCATTTTCCAAAAGAGAGCGAACGTGATTTAGGCTTTTCAACAAAATGTTTGACTTGAACCATCGTTAATATAAAATATTGCATCTCTAGAACGATCATGTTGATAACCATTCAAATGAATTGGGCATAAAAATTCCATTGTACTGGACAGTTTGTCTGTTTTGCTTTGATAAGACATGCTGCTGGTCCACTGTGTAGGAATTGTACACTATGTCCTTCTCTATATACACAATGTTGCTCTCCTCTCTGCTGTTCTAAAGTCATGTTAAAAGGGACCAAACTGCCCTTACTTGTAAATAAACCCCCATCACGTATCTCAGTGCTCTCCCTGCAGGCCTAGCAGGTCAGGGTAATGCTGTGTTACTCCAGTCATCATCATGTGTTGGAACATCTCAAAATAGTGGAAACATCTGTGACAGAACAATTGTTTGCTGATATTGCCCCAGTATTTCCATGGACACCTGTTTTCTCCCTCCCTTACTTTGACTCTGAAAACAGTGTGTATACAGTACAGTTCCTGACCTGAGTGGAGAGAGTAAAAGCCCGAGCTTTCTATTCTGACAGCCAGGGAGGCTGGGGGAGAACAGAGCAGAGCAGGGTGAGGAGACCAGTGTTGTGGGTTTGAAGGCCTTGACTCCTGCCTCCTCCTGCCTCCTGCACCGACAGACCGATGAGTTGATGGAGAGACTTGGCCTTCCAGCAGAAATGAGATGGAAGTCTCTGTTCGGAGCAGAGGTACCTCTGGGAGATGTTTTTGATGCATGATGGGCGGAATAACATCGACCCCTGCCTTGCCTTGCCGCTGTTAGGTAGTTATGGGTGGAGGGGAGGTACTGCCCTCTGACTGTGTATTCTGAACCCAGGACCAGAGCTCCTTCCTGGTGTGGTGGACGTGAAACTCCCACTGGCACCATAAGAGAAACAACGGTCTGCTTTAATACACACTATACACGCTCTTGTGTGTGTGTGTTTTGTGGGGAAGTACACACAGACCTTGGCAGAATAATAAAGAGTACAGCTGGATCCTGTATTTCCTATATGGTATTGTTTCTTTTGGGATACCACAGGGTAATGCAAATAACCACATGATAAAAATATAATGCTTGGCCTTAACTAATATAAGTAATATTAAACATGCATGCCCATGTTTATTCTGTAGCACCATGCAGAACAATCAAATCAAATTTGATGTAGGTGTAGAAGCACGGTGGCTAGGAAAAACTCCTTAGAAAGGCCAAAACCTAGGAAGAAACCTAGAGAGGAACCAAGCTGTGTAGGGTGGCCAGTCCTCTTCTAGCTGTGCCGGGTGGTGATTATAACAGAACATGGCCAAGATGTTCAAATGTTCATAAATGACCAGCATGGTTGAATAATAATAAGGCAGAACAGTTGAAACTGGAGCAGCAGCACGGCCAGGTGGACTGGGGACAGCAAGGAGTCATCATGTCAGGTAGTCCTGGGGCATGGTCCTAGGGCTCAGGTCCTCCGAGAGAGAGAAAGAAGTAGAGAAAGAGATAATTAGAGAAAGCACACTTAAATTCACACAGGACACCGAATAGGACAGGAGAAGTACTCCAGATATAACAAACTGACCCTAGCCCCCGACACATAAACTACTGCAGCATAAATACTGGAGGCTGAGACCGGAGGGGTCAGGAGACACTGTGGCCCCATCCGAGGACACCCCCGGACAGGGCCAAACAGGAAGGATATAACCCCACCCACTTTGCCAAAGCACAGCCCTCACACCACTAGAGGGATATCCTCAACCACCAACTTACCATCCTGAGACAAGGCTGAGTATAGCCCACAAAGATCTCCGCCATGGCACAACCTAAGGGGGGGCGCCAACCCAGACATGATGACCACATCAGTGAATCAACCCACTCAGGTGACGCACCCCTCCAGGGACGGCATGAGAGAGCCCCAGTAAGCCAGTAACTCAGCCTCTGTAATAGGGTTAGAGGCAGAGAATCCCAGTGGAGGGGAACCGGCCAGGCAGAGACAGCAAGGGCGGTTCGTTGCTCCAGAGCCTTTCCGTTCACCCTCCCACTCCTGGGCCAGACTACACTCAATCATATGACCCACTGAAGAGATGAGTCTTCAGTAAAGACTTAAAGGTTGAGACCGAGTTTGCGTCTCTGACATGGGTAGGCAGACCGTTCCATAAAAATGGAGCTCTATATGAGAAAGCCCTGCCTCCAGCTGTTTGCTTAGAAATTCTAGGGACAATTAGGAGGCCTGCGTCTTGTGACCGTAGCGTACGTGTAGGTATGTACAGCAGGAACAAATCAGAGAGATAGGTAGGAGCAAGCCCATGTAATGCTTTGTAGGTTAGCAGTAAAACCTTGAAATCAGCTCTTGCTTTGACAGGAAGCCAGTGTAGGGAGGCTAGCACTGGAGTAATATGATCAAATTTTTTGGTTCTAGTCAGGATTCTAGCAGCCGTATTTAGCACTAACTGAAGTTTATTTAGTGCTTTATCTGGGTAGCCGGAAAGTAGAGCATTGCAGTAGTCTAACCTAGAAGTGACAAAAGCATGGATTAATTTTTCTGCATCATTTTTGGACATAAAGTTTCTGATTTTTGCAATGTTAAAATAAAAAAGCTGTCCTTGAAATGGTCTTGATATGTTCTTCAAAAGAGAGATCAGGGTCCAGAGTAACGCCGAGGTCCTTCACAGTTTTATTTGAGACGACTGTACAACCATTAAGATTAATTGTCAGATTCAACAGAAGATCTCTTTGTTTCTTGGGACCTAGAACAAGCATCTCTGTTTTGTCCGAATTTAAAAGTAGAACGTTTGCAGCCATCCATTTCCTTATGTCTGAAACACATGGTTCGAGCAAGGGCAATTTTGGGGCTTCACCATGTTTCATTGAAATGTACAGCTGTGTGTCATCCGCATAGCAGTGAAAGTTAACATTATGTTTTCGAATGACATCCCCAAGAGGTCAAATATATTGTGAAAACACTAGTGGTCCTAAAACGGAACCTTGGGGAACACCGAAATTTACAGTTGATTTGTCAGAGGACAAACCAATCACAGAGACAAACTGATATCGTTCCGACAGATAAGATCTAAACCAGGCCAGAACTTGTCTGTGTTGACCAATTTGGGTTTCCAATCTCTCCAAAAGAATGTGGTGATCGATGGTATCAAAAGCAGCACTAAGGTCTAGGAGCACGAGGACAGATGCAGAGCCTCGGTCCTATGCCATTAAAATGTAATTTACCACCTTCACAAGTGCACTCTCAGTGCTATGATGGGGTCTAAAACCAGACTGAAGCATTTCATATATATTGTTTGTCTTCAGGAAGGCAGTGAGTTGCTGCGCAAAAGCCTTTTCTAAAATTTTTGAGAGGAATGGAAGATTCGATATAGGCCGATCGTTTTTTAAATATTTTCTGGGTCAAGGTTTGGCTTTTTCAAGAGAGGCTTTATTACTGCCACTTTTAGTGAGTTTGGTACACATCCGGTGGATAGAGAGCCGTTTATTATGTTCAACATAGGAGGGCCAAGCACAGGAAACAGCTCTTTCAGTAGTTTAGTTGGAATAGGGTCCAGTATGCAGCTTGAAGGTTTAGAGGCCATGATTATTTTCATCATTGTGTCAAGAGATATAGTACTAAAGCACTTGAGCTACTCTCTTGATCCTAGGTCCTGGCAGAGTTGTGCAGACTCAGGACAACTGAGCTTTGAAGGAATACGCAGATTTAAAGAGGAGTCCGTAATTTGCTTTCTAATGATCATAATCTTTTCCTCAAAGAAGTTCATGAATTTATCACTGCTAAAGTGAAAGCCATCCTCTCTTGGGGAATGCTGCTTTTTAGTTAGCTTTGCGACAGTATCAAAAAGGAATTTCGGATTGTTCTTATTTTACTCAATTAAGTTAGAAAAATAGGATGATCGAGCAGCAGTAAGGGCTCTTCGGTACTGTCTTTCCAAGCTAGTCGGAAGACTTCCAGTTTGGTGTGGCGCCATTGCCGTTCCAATTTTCTGGAAGCTTGCTTCAGAGCTCTGGTATTTTCTGTGTACCAGGGAGCTAGTTTCTTATGACAAATGTTTTTAGTTTTTAGGGGTGCAACTGCATCTAGGGTATTGCGCAAGGTTAAGTTGAGTTCCTCAGTTAGGTGGTTAACTGATTTTTGTCCTCCGGCATCCTTGGGTAGACAGAGGGAATCTGGAAGGACATCAAGAAATCTTTGTGTTGTCTGTGATTTTATAGCACGACTTTTGATGTTCCTTGGTTGGGGTCTGAGCAGATTATTTGTTGCAATTGCAAATGTAATAAAATGGTGGTCCGATAGTCCAGGATTATGAGGAAAAACATTAAGATCCACAACATTTATGCCTTGGGACAAAACTAGGTCCAGAGTATGACTGTGACAGTGAGTGGGCCCAGAGACATGTTGGACAAAACCCACTGAGTCGACGATGGCTCCGAAAGCCTTTTGGAGTGGGTCTGTGGACTTTTCCATGTGAATATTAAAGTCACCAAAGATTAGAATATTATCTGCTATGACTACAAGGTCCGATAGGAATTCAGGGAACTCAATGAGGAACGCTGTATATGGCCCAGGAGGCCTGTAAACAGTAGCTATAAAAAGTGATTGAGTAGGCTGCATAGATTTCATGACTAGAAGCTCAAAAGACGGAAACTGCATTTTTTTTGTCAATTGAAATTAGCTATTGTAAATGTTAGCAACACCTCCGCCTTTGCGGGATGCACGGGGGATATGGTCACTAGTGTCGCCAGGAGGTGAGGCCTCATTTAACACAGTAAATTCATCAGGCTTAAGCCATGTTTCAGTCAGGCCAATCACATCAAGATTATGATCAGTGATTAGTTCATTGACTATAATTGTCTTTGAAGTAAGGGATCTAACATTATGTAGCCCTATTTTGAGATGTGAGGTTTCATGATCTCTTTCAATAATTACAGGAATGGAGGTGGTCTTTATCCTAGTGAGATTGCTAAGGTGAACACCGCCATGTTTAGTTTTGCCCAACCTAGGTCGAGGCACAGACACAGTCTCAATGGTGATAGCTGAGCTGACTACACCGACTGTGCTAGTGGCAGACTCCACTATGCTCCACTAGTCAGCCTGCTTCCTGGCCTGCACCCTATTTCATTGTGGAGCTAGAGGAGTTAGAGCCCTGTCTATGTTGGTAGATAAGATGAGAGCACCCCTCCAGCTAGGATGGAGTCCGTCACTCCTCAGCAGGTCAGGCTTGGTCCTGTTTGTGGGTGAGTCCCAGAGAGGGCCAATTATCTACAAATTCTATCTTTTGGGAGGGGCAGAAAACAGTTTTCAACCAGCGATTGAGTTGTGAGACTGCTGTAGAGCTCATCACTCCCCCTAACTGGGAAGAGGCCAGAGACAATTACTCGATGCCGACACATCTTTCTAGCTGATTTACACGCAGAAGCTTTGTTGCGCTTGGTGATCTCTGACTGTTTCATCCTAACATCGTTGGTGCCGACGTGGATAACAATATCTCTATACTCTCTACACTCTCCCGTTTTAGCTTTAGCCAGCACCATCTTCAGATTAGCCTTAACGTCGGTAGCCCTGCCCCCTGGTAAACAGTGTATGATCGCTGGATGATTCGTTTTAAGTCTAATACTGCGGGTGATGGAGTCGCCAATGACTAGAGTTTTCAATTTGTCAGGGCTAATGGTGGGAAGCTTCGGCGTCTCAGATCCCGTAACGGGAGGAGTAGAGACCAGAGAAGACTCGGCCTCTGTCTCCGACTCGCTGCTTAATGGGGAAAACCGGTTGAAATATTCTGTCGGCTGAATGAGCGACACCGGTTGAGCATTCCTACAGCATTTCCTTCCAGAAACCGTGAGAAAGTTGTCCGGCTTCGGGGACTGTGCCAGGGGATTTACACTACTATCTGTACTTACTGGTGGCACAGACGCTGTTTCATCCTTTCCTACACTGAAATTACCCTTGCCTAACGATTGCGTCTGAAGCTGGGCTCGTAACACAGCTATCCTCGCCGTAAGGCGATCGTTCTCCTGTATATTATGAGTACAGCGACTGCAATTAGAAGGCATCATGTTAATGTTACTACTTAGCTTCGGCTGTTGGAGGTCCTGACGTACCGTGTCCAGATAAAGCGTCCGGAGTGAAAAAATTTAGGGAAAAAACAAAAATATAAACGGTAATTAAAAAGTAAAAATCGTAAAGTTGTCAGGTAGCAAAATAGGTTGGCAACAAAATGCACACCAACTCGTAAACAAGTCTGCAAGTTGTGAATGCATGTTGCATGTAACACGTAAAATGATAGATGAAAGTGAAAGCCCTCTGAGGGCCTACTGACTGATTCCAGTGCTCTCCCTCCAGGCCTAGCAGGTTTAGCAGGCCAGGGTAGTGGGGTTGAGGCACGTCCTTCCTCTGCTGCGTTGTGTTACTCCAGTCATCATCAGAGCTAGAAGGCCATTTCATCTCTGGCACTGCTGTTACCTTGGCCGTGGGTCCCACCTGCCCCGCTGGGTCGCACATCAGCCAGGGGTGGCGGGGGAGGGGCTGGGGGTGTGCCGGAGTCACAGCCACAGATTAACTCTAGTATTTATGACCCGACTCGTCTAATGGGAGCGGGAGAGATTGGAAATATTGCTCACTTAGCAGGATTACTGGGTGCCGTAACGCCCCAAAGGCCGGCTTTATGGAGGGTCATAAATGTTCCCAGGGAGAGACTGCTAGCTGGGGATTGATTAGCGCTCAGAGCAAAGTCGATCCGTTACCCACGCCCCACCGGGGCCCTCCATGATGGATGCTTCCGGGAGGCGGGGATTCGGGGGCTGGTGGAGGGGGGTGGACGTACTTTTCTCTTCTCTCAGTGCCGTGCCACTCCCAGACATCCTGTGTGACACAAGATGGAGGACCCCCATCGCTCAGGGGCCACGGGAGGTTGTCAGGAGGAGGCTGAGCTATGGCCTGCTGCCTCCCGACCCCTCGTCTCCGCTCGCCTCCAGCCAGCAGACAGATGGAGGGCCAACCTTGCCACGTGCTGCCATTTAACAATGTCCCCGAACCACCTGACGTCCCTTGACATCATTCATTTCTAATGGTACAACTCTCCCCTCCCAAACCCCAGGCCCTAGGGCAATCATTCTGTACCAGTCTGGGTAAAGCCACAGGAGCCATTTTACCATCATCTACTGTCATCACTATCCTTGTCCAGATTTAAAGCATTGTGGATCAGCTTCATAGTTGAGGGATGGAGGTCTACCTGTATTATCACACGATGATAGTAATGTTTCAGTTGAGTGTTTTTCTGTTTCTTGAGCGGTTTGTTGATAATATTACTGAGACCAAGGGCCAAATATAATATTTTTGGCATACAGAAGGATAACACATTCTCTGTAGCTTGCCGGTTCAATAACCACAGGGAACCAGTATGTGAAAATGTATTCACGCACTACTGTAAGTCTCTGGATTAGAGTGTCTGCTAAATGACGAAAATGTGTGTAAATGCTGGTGATGAGAATTTTGAGCAGATTCAGGAGCAGATTACAGTTAGCCAACGTGTCTCTGTTCTAGCTCCATGCTGCGATATCCAGTACTGACTGTGTCATTTCTTTCTGTAAAATGTGTGTCTGAAGTGAACGGTATCATGGCCTGCTGAAGTGTGTGGTTCAGATAAAGCTCCCAGTCTGTGATTGCAATCAACTGATACTGCTGTCCTGTCTGCCTCTGCAGCAACGTGGCTGCCTGGCTTGAGCGGAGGCCAGATTGAAACTAAGTGGAAGTAGGAGAGTTGTTCAGGGGCCTTGCCCAATACTGTAATGTCATTCACTGGCCTTTTGTCCTCATGTTGTATTGATTTCACCCAACATGGAGTGTTGTGGTGGGTTGCTGTGAGAACTCGAGCCCTCATCACTGTCCTCTCGCTCCATGCAGTTATGGAAATGCCTGCTTGGTGTTGGACTGTGGCTGCCGTCATGCAGGGCTTTTAGTAGTGCAGATATTTTCCAGATGCTTGGCTCGGGACACTGAGTGCCTGTGTGTGTGCGTGTGTGTGTGTGTGTGTGTGTGTGTGTGTGTGTGTGTGTGTGTGTGTGTGTGTGTGTGTGTGTGTGTGTGTGTGTGTGTGTGCGTGTGCGTGTGCGTGTGCGTGTGTGTGTGTGTGTGTGTGTGCGTGCGAGCTAGTGTGTGTACGTGCCTGTGCGTATGTAATATCTGCGAGCCACCATCTCCAGTTTTATTGCCCGTCGCGGGGAGAGTGATGAAAGCGCTCCTAAAAATGGCCTACCTGCCGCTCCCAGGATTTATTGGCGTGTTTATCTCGGGTTTCAACAAAAGCAAAACTGTTTTCTGTTATTTAGGAGTTCAGCTGCTCGGGGAAGGAGCTCACCTTTCAGTTTGACGCAGCCTTTACTTACATTTGCTATTGGATTACCACCCCAACCACATCAACAGGGTTCTTTTGTTTTAGTTACAGAACTGTTGCTCTCTGGGCCAGGTGTCCATCCACTCAGGTTTTGTGAATTCATATCTTATCCTTCTGACTCTCCCTCACTCTTTGGCATGTTTAAATAAGGTAAATATCACCACAGGACAGTGTCTATTGTCCTTGTAATTAGCCAAGTGGAGACAGCAGAATGCTGTTCTAGTTCCCCTTGTTGAACGAGGAGAGGAGGCAGTCGTCAGATAAGACTGATTACAAAGCTTATCAGATACATGGAGATAATGATGGTAGCAATGTAAATGGAAAAGCAGTCTAGGCCGAGATAACAGAGTTCTCCACTGGTTAATGCACTGCGGGCGATGGTGCGATAACAATGCACCACAAACCAGACAGACAGTAGAACAATCCCAGCTCAACAGTACATTAAATCTGTTGGGTTGAGATGTTCAACTGAATGTCTTATCTGTAGCACAGATCTAGTCAGCTTCATAATAATATGTCTTTATCAAAGCCTCATGTTTAGACACTGTAAGGCAAACTACTGCGATAGTGTCTTTAAACACGGCAGCCATGAAATGTGTGCTTTATCTTATCTGCCGTGTTGACTTATCAGCGGTGGGAAAAGAAAGGGCATCCCTTTTGGAATGTATAAGAGAGAATGAGATGTTTTTTTTACTTGACCATACATTTTTAAAGGGATTGAGTACACACACACACACACACACACACACACACACACACACACACACACACACACACACACACACACACACACACACACACACACACACACACACACACACACACACACACACACTGAGATGTAGGGCTGACTCCATTTGTTCAACTGGTCGAATGTTTGGTTGATATGCTGTTGGTCGACCGAGATTTCTGTAGTCGAGCAGTCGTAAAAAAAAAAAATTATGGTACACAAAACACCTGTCTGATTCGCGCTTGTCTCAGTGGACTATTCCAAGCACCAATTCTGGGGCTTCACAATGTTTCATTGAAATGTACAGCTGTGTGTCATCCGCATAGCAGTGAAAGTTAACATTATGTTTTCGAATGACATCCCCAAGAGGTAAAATATATAGTGAAAACAATAGTGGTCCTAAAACGGAACCTTGAGGAACACAGAATTTACAGTTGATTTGTCAGAGGACAAACCATTCACAGAGACAAACTGATATCATTCCGACAGATAAGATCTAAACCAGGCCAGAACTTGTCCGTGTTGACCTATTTGGGTTTCAAAAGCAGCACTAAGGTCTAGGAGCACGAGGACAGATGCAGAGCCTCGGTCTGACGCCATTAAAAGGTAATTTATCACCTTCACAAGTGCAGTCTCAGTGCTGTGATGGGGTCTAAAACCAGACTGAAGCATTTCGTGCACATTGTTTGTCTTCAGGAAGGCAGTGAGTTGCTGCGCAACAGCTTTTTCTAAAATTTCTGAGAGGAATGGAAGATTCGATATAGGCCGATAGTTTTTTATATTTTCTGGGTCAAGGTTTGGCTTTTTCAAGAGAGGCTTTATTACTGCCACTTTTAGTGAGTTTGGTACACATCCGGTGGATAGAGAGACGTTTATTATGTTCAACATAGGAGGGCCAAGCACAGGAAGCAGCTCTTTCAGTAGTTTAGTTGGAGTAGGGTCCAGTATGCAGTTTGAAGGTTTAGAGGCCATGATTATTTTCATCATTGTGTCAAGAGATATAGTACCAGAACACTTGTGTCTCACTTGATCCTAGATCCTGGCAGAGTTGTGCAGACTCAGGACAACTGAGCTTTGGAGGAATACGCAGATTGAAAGAGGAGTTCGTAATTTGCTTTCTAATGATCATGATCTTTTCCTCAAAGAAGTTCATGAATTTATTACTGCTGACGTGAAAGCCATCCTCTCTTGGGGAATGCTGCTTTTTAGTTAGCTTTGCGACAGTATCAAAATGAAATTTCAGATGGATCTTATTTTTCTCAATTATGTTGGAAAAATAGGATGATCGAGCAGCAGTAAGGGCTCTTCGATACTGCACGGTACTGTCTTTCCAAGCTAGTCGGAAGACTTCCAGTTTGGTGTGGCGCCATTTCTGTTCAAATTCTCTGGAAGCTTGCTTCAGAGCTCTGTTTTTTTTCTGTATACCAGGGAGCTAGTTTCTTATGACAAATGTTTTTAGTTTTTAGGGGTGCAACTGATTTTTGTCCTCTCACGTCCTTGGGTAGGCAGAGGGAGTCTGGAAGGGCATCAAGGAATCTTTGGGTTGTCTGAGAATTCATAGCATGACTTTTGATGCTCCTTGGTTGGGGTCTGAGCAGATTATTTGTTGCGATTGCAAACGTAATAAAATGGTGGTCCGATAGTCCAGGATTATGAGGAAAAACATCCACAACATTTATTCCACGGGACAAAACTAGGTCCAGAGTATGATTGTGACAGTGAGTAGGTCCAGAGACATGTTGGACAAAACCCACTGAGTCGATGATGACTCCGAAAGCCTTTTGGAGTGGGTCTGTGGATATTATCTGCTATGACTATAAGGTCCGATAGGAATTCAGGGAACTCAGTGTGGAACGTTGTATATGACCCAGGAGGCCTGTAAACAGTAGCTATAAAAAGTGATTGAGTAGGCTGCATTGATTTCATGACTAGAAGCTCAAAAGACGAAAACGTCTTTTTTTTTTGGTAAATTGAAATTTGCTATTGTAAATGTTAGCAACACCTCCGCCTTTGCGGGGTGCACGGGGAATATGGTCACTTGTGTAACCAGGAGGTGAGGCCTCATTTAACACATTAAATTAATCAGGCTTAAGCCATGTTTCAGTCAGGCCAATCACATCAAGATTATGATTAGTGATTAGTTCATTGACTATAACTGCCTTTGAAGTGAGGGATCTAACATTAAGTAGCCCTATTTTGAGATGTGACTTATCACGATCTCTTTCAATAATGGCAGGAATGGAGGAGGTCTTTATTCAGGTGAGATTGCTAAGGTGCACACCACCATGTTTAGTTTTGCCCAACCGAGGTCAAGGCACAGACACAGTCTCAATGGGGATAGCTGAGCTGACTACACTGACTGTGCTAGTGGCAGACTCTACTAAGCTGGCAGGCTGGCTAACAGCCTGCTGCCTGGCCTACACCCTATTTCATTGTGGATCTAGAGGAGTTAGAGCCCTGTCTATGTTGGTAGATAAGATGAGAGCACCCCTCCATCTCGGATGGAGTCCGTCACTCCTCAGCAGGCCAGGCTTGGTCCTGTTTGTGGGTGAGTCCCAGAAAGAGGGCCAATTATCTACAAATTCTATCTTTTGGGAGGGGCAGAAAACAGATTGAGTTGTGAGACTCTGCTGTAGAGCTCATCACTCCCCCTAACTGGGAGGGGGCCAGAGACTATTACTCGATGCCGACACATTTTTCTAGCTGATTTACACGCTGAAGCTATGTTGCGCTTGGTGACCTCTGACTGTTACATCCTAACATTGTTGGTGCCGACGTGGATAACAATATCTATATACTCTCTACACTCGCCAGTTTTAGCTTTAACCAGCACCATCTTCAGATTAGCCTTAACATCGGTAGCCCTGCCCCCTGGAAAACAGTGTCTGATTGCTGGATGATTCATTTTAAGTCTAATACTGTGGGTAATGGAGTTGCCAATGACTAGGGTTTTAATTTGTCAGAGCTAATGGTGGGAAGCTTCGTAACTGGAGGAGTAGAGACCAGAGAAGGCTCGGCCTCCGACTCGCTGCTTAATGGGGAAAAAGTTTAACGTTTCTGTTGGCTGAATGAGCGACACCGGTTGAGCATTCCTACAGCATTTCCCTCCAGAAGCCATGAGAAAGTTGTCCGGCTGCGGGGACCGTGCGAGGAGATTTGTACTGACGTTACTATCTGTAGTTACTGGTGGCACAGACACTGTTTCATCCTTTCCTACGCTGAAATTACCCTTGCCTAACGATTGCGTCTGAAGCTGGGCTTGCAGCACAGCTATCCTCGCCGGAAGGCAGTTGTTCTCCTGTATATTATGAGTACAGCGACTGCAATTAGAAGGCGTCATGTTAATGTTACTACTTAGCTTCGGCTGTTGGAAGTCCTGACGAACCATGTCCAGATAAAGCGTCCGGAGTGAAAAAGTTGAATGGGGGAAAAAAAAGTGAGGAAAAAACATTATAAACGGTGATTAAAAAGTAAAAACCGTAAAGTTGTCAGGTAGCAAAGTAAGGTTGGCAACAGAACGCTCAGCAACAAGTCTGCAAGTTGTAACCGGAAAACACTGTTTCACGACGCATTAGTGACATGGCAGGAGATATTGAACTTGAACCCCTTGATATTGAACCCCTTGAACTTTGCGACCTTTTGCCACATTTCAGGCTTCAAACATAAAGATATAAAACTGTATTTTTTGTGAAGAATCAACAACAAGTGGGACACAATCATGAAGGGGAACGACATTTATTGGATATTTCAAACTTTTTTAACAAGTGAAAAACTGAAAAATTGGGCGTGCAAAATTATTCAGCCCCTTTACTTTCAGTGCAGCAAACTCTCTCCAGAAGTTCAGTGAGGATCTCTGAATGATCCAATGTTGACCTAAATGACTAATAAGACTGGGACAGAGATTTGTCATCCAACAAGACAATGATCCAAAACATAAAGCAAAATCTACAATGGAATGGTTCAAAAATAAACATATCCAGGTGTTAAAATGGCCAAGTCAAAGTCCAGACCTGAATCCAATCGAGAATCTGTGGAAAAAACTGAAAACTGCTGTTCACAAATGCTCTCCATCCAACCTCACTGAGCTCGAGCTGTTTTGCAAGGAGGAATGGGAAAAAAATTCAGTCTCTCAATGTGCAAAACTGATAGAGACCTACCCCAAGCGACTTACAGCTGTAATCGCAGCAAAAGGTGGCGCTACAAAGTATTAACTTAAACTTAAGGGGGCTGAATAATTTTGCACGCCCAATTTTTCAGTTTTTGATTTGTTAAAAAAGTTTGAAATATCCAATAAATGTCGTTCTACTTCATGATTGTGTCCCACTTGTTGTTGATTCTTCACAAAAAATACAGTTTTATATCTTTATGTTTGAAGCCTGAAATGTGGCAAAAGTTCGCAAAGTTCAAGGGGGCCGAATACTTTCGCAAGGCACTGTAGGTCACATTATATAGACATTATATTAGTCACATGCATGCGATGCTCACATGTTTAAAGTAAAGAGAGCCAGGGTTGAGGGAATAGGCAATGCTTTTCTTAAACAAATTAAGGATTTCGGTAACATAATTTTTCAATCAGAAGTCACAAGTAAGAAACTAAATGGTTGAAATGATGTGGCAGCTTCAGCACGGCGGCGTAATAAACACTTGATGTGCTGTGATGCCTTTTCACTGCAGTCGGGAGGAGAGCAAGACAACATGCGCCAGTCACACAGGCAGTCGCTGTCATTTTGTTTAACACAGTGTGACCATCGGGCTCTTTCTTGAGTCATTTGTGTGTCTTAATTAGTTAATCAAACAGTGTGCTTAAAGCATCAGACAAGCTCAGTGCATATGTAGTTGGTTTTATTCAAACACAGGGTGTGTCTGTCTGTATATGGAAAAATACAGTTAAACATTTCGAACAATCGATTGGTCGAAAGAACAGGACGACTCTGTCGACCAAGGTTTATTTTAGTCGGGGACAGGGCTACTAAGATATAACCTAAGTAGGCTGCCACCCATCCACCACACGGCAGCCCAGACCAGAACAGGGCAGGCCAGTGGAGGATGTAATCAGAAAGGCTGGATACCAGCTCCTGTCTGTGGGGAGAGCAGGGAGGATCGTCCCCGTGTCCTGGGGGTACTGGGTCATTAGAGACTTTTATCCTCCCCTATGCATCATTACAGGGCACTCTGGTGCTCTCCCCTCCCCCTGGATCTGCAGTCTAGCCTCATCAGTCATCAGTGGGCTCTGGAGAACAACTACTCCCCACTGGAGAGAGTGGAGAGGGAGCTCCTGACACTGTACTGTACCTCCTAGCTTAGTGCTAGGCTAGTGGGCCTCGTACAGCCCTCACTGAGATGTTGACCCGTGCGTCCGGGTGTTCATATTCCTGTAAAAACACGCTGGAATGGAGCTATAGCACAACATGCCATGTAGTGTTTGCTTTGAGAGACTTCCAGCTCGCCAAGTCTGGCCTGCTTGCTCCATTTATCAGGAGTGTTTGCACAGGGGTGTAATTTGTAACATTCGCTGAGCTGAGGGGGAGAGCGGGCGCAAGGTCTGGGACGGTGATATACTGTAGCGTAGCACTGATTGACTGGGAGTGTGTGTGCATTTTCAAACTCTACAATATAGCCTACTGTTTAATATGTCATTAGACATACAATGGTATTTATGGTTTTAAATACACACCTGCTAGTCCAGTGTATAATGGGACTCATGCCTTTTGTTTACTGTCCATAACTGACATTCTACACAGATGTGACTATAAATGACATTCTACTCAGATGTGACTATGGCTGTCATTCTACACAGATGTTACTATAACTGACATTCCACACAGATGTGACTATAGCTGACATTCTATACAGATGTGACTATAACTGACATTCTACTCAGATGTGACTATAACTGACATTCTACACAGATGTGACTATAGCTGACATTCTACACAGATGTGACTATAACTAACATTCTACACAGATGTGACTATAGCTGACATTCTACTCAGATGTGACTATAACTGACATTCTACTCAGATGTGACTATAGCTGACATTCTATTCAGATGTGACTATAACTGACATTCTACACAGATGTGACTATAACTGACATTCTACTCAGATGTGACGATAGCTGACATTCTACACAGATGTGACTATAACTGACATTCTACTCAGATGTGACTATAACTGACATTCTACACAGATGTGACTATAGCTGACATTCTACACAGATGTGACTATAGCTGACATTCTACACAGATGTGACTATAGCTGACATTCTACACAGATGTGACTATAACTGACATTCTACTCAGATGTGACTATAGCTGACATTCTACACAGATGTGAGTCTTGCTGACATTCTACACAGATGTGACTATAGCTGACATTGTACACAGATGTGACTATAGCTGACATTCTACACAGATGTGACTATAACTGACATTCTACTCAGATGTGACTATAGCTGACATTCTACGCAGATGTGACAATAACTGACATTCTACTCAGATGTGACTATAACTGACATTCTACTCAGATGTGACTATAACTGACATTCTACACAGATGTGACTATAGCTGACATTCTACTCAGATGTGACTATAGCTGACATTCTACACAGATGTGACTATAGCTGACATTCTACACAGATGTGACTATAGCTGACATTCTACACAGATGTGACTATAACTGACATTCTACACAGATGTGACTATAGCTTACATTCTACACAGATGTGACTATAGCTGACATCACACTGTAGTGACTATAACTGACATTCTACACAGATGTGACTATAACTGACATTCTACACAGATGTGACTATAGCTGACATCACACTGTAGTGACTATAACTGACATTCTACACAGATGTGACTATAGCTTACATTCTACACAGATGTGACTATAACTGACATTCTGCTCAGATGTGACTATAGCTGACATTCTACTCAGATGTGACTATAACTGACATTCTACACAGATGTGACTATAACTGACATTCTACACAGATGTGACTATAGCTTACATTCTACACAGATGTGACTATAACTGACATTCTGCTCAGATGTGACTATAGCTGACATTCTACTCAGATGTGACTATAACTGACATTCTACTCAGATGTGACTATAGCTGACATTCTATTCAGATGTGACTATAACTGACATTCTACACAGATGTGACTATAACTGACATTCTACTCAGATGTGACGATAGCTGACATTCTACACAGATGTGACTATAACTTACATTCTACTCAGATGTGACTATAACTGACATTCTACACAGATGTGACTATAACTGACATTCTACACAGATGTGACTATAACTGACATTCTACTCAGATGTGACGATAGCTGACATTCTACACAGATGTGACTATAGCTTACATTCTACTCAGATGTGACTATTGCTGACAGTCTACTCAGATGTGACTATAGCTGACAGTCTACTCAGATGTGACGATAGCTGACATTCTACACAGATGATGACTATAGCTTACATTCTACTCAGATGTGACTATAACTGACATTCTACACAGATGTGACTATAGCTTACATTCTACTCAGATGTGACTATAGCTGATATTCTACACAGATGTAAATGTAATTACTGCCATTCTACACAGATGTGACTATAACTGCCATTCTACACAGATGTGACTATAACTGACATTCTACACAGATGTGACTATAGCTGACAGTCTACTCAGATGTGACGATAGCTGACATTCTACACAGATGTGACTATAGCTTACATTCTACTCAGATGTGACTATAACTGACATTCTACACAGATGTGACTATAGCTTACATTCTACTCAGATGTGACTATAGCTGACATTCTACACAGATGTGACTATAGCTGATATTCTACACAGATGTAAATGTAATAACTGCCATTCTACACAGATGTGACGATAACTGACATTCTACACAGATGTGACTATAACTGACATTCTACTCAGATGTGACTATAGCTGACATTCTACACAGATGTGACTATAGCTGACATTCTACACAGATGTGACTATAGCTGACATTCTACACAGATGTGACTATAGCTGACATTCTACACAGATGTGACTATAACTGACATTCTACTCAGATGTGACTATAGCTGACATTCTACACAGATGTGACTATAACTGACATTCTACTCAGATGTGACTATAGCTGACATTCTACTCAGATGTGACTATAACTGACATTCTACTCAGATGTGACTATAGCTGACATTCTACACAGATGTGACTATAGCTGACATTCTACACAGATGTGACTATAACTGACATTCTACTCAGATGTGACTATAGCTGACATTCTACACAGATGTGAGTCTTGCTGACATTCTACACAGATGTGACTATAGCTGACATTGTACACAGATGTGACTATAGCTGACATTCTACACAGATGTGACTATAACTGACATTCTACTCAGATGTGACTATAGCTGACATTCTACGCAGATGTGACAATAACTGACATTCTACTCAGATGTGACTATAACTGACATTCTACTCAGATGTGACTATAACTGACATTCTACACAGATGTGACTATAGCTGACATTCTACTCAGATGTGACTATAGCTGACATTCTACACAGATGTGACTATAGCTGACATTCTACACAGATGTGACTATAGCTGACATTCTACACAGATGTGACTATAACTGACATTCTACACAGATGTGACTATAGCTTACATTCTACACAGATGTGACTATAGCTGACATCACACTGTAGTAACTATAACTGACATTCTACACAGATGTGACTATAACTGACATTCTACACAGATGTGACTATAGCTGACATCACACTGTAGTGACTATAACTGACATTCTACACAGATGTGACTATAGCTTACATTCTACACAGATGTGACTATAACTGACATTCTGCTCAGATGTGACTATAGCTGACATTCTACTCAGATGTGACTATAACTGACATTCTACACAGATGTGACTATAACTGACATTCTACACAGATGTGACTATAGCTTACATTCTACACAGATGTGACTATAACTGACATTCTGCTCAGATGTGACTATAGCTGACATTCTACTCAGATGTGACTATAACTGACATTCTACTCAGATGTGACTATAGCTGACATTCTATTCAGATGTGACTATAACTGACATTCTACACAGATGTGACTATAACTGACATTCTACTCAGATGTGACGATAGCTGACATTCTACACAGATGTGACTATAGCTTACATTCTACTCAGATGTGACTATAACTGACATTCTACACAGATGTGACTATAACTGACATTCTACACAGATGTGACTATAACTGACATTCTACTCAGATGTGACGATAGCTGACATTCTACACAGATGTGACTATAGCTTACATTCTACTCAGATGTGACTATTGCTGACAGTCTACTCAGATGTGACTATAGCTGACAGTCTACTCAGATGTGACGATAGCTGACAGTCTACTCAGATGTGACGATAGCTGACATTCTACACAGATGTGACTATAGCTTACATTCTACTCAGATGTGACTATAACTGACATTCTACACAGATGTGACTATAGCTTACATTCTACTCAGATGTGACTATAGCTGATATTCTACACAGATGTAAATGTAATTACTGCCATTCTACACACATGTGACTATAACTGCCATTCTACACAGATGTGACTATAACTGACATTCTACACAGATGTGACTATAGCTGACAGTCTACTCAGATGTGACGATAGCTGACATTCTACACAGATGTGACTATAGCTTACATTCTACTCAGATGTGACTATAACTGACATTCTACACAGATGTGACTATAGCTTACATTCTACTCAGATGTGACTATAGCTGACATTCTACACAGATGTGACTATAGCTGATATTCTACACAGATGTAAATGTAATAACTGCCATTCTACACAGATGTGACTATAACTGCCATTCTACACAGATGTGACTATAACTGACATTCTATACAGATGTGACTATAGCTGACATTCTACACAGATGTGACTATAGCTGACATTCTACACAGATGTGACTATAGCTGACATTCTACACAGATGTGACTATAGCTGACATTCTACACAGATGTGACTATAACTGACATTCTACTCAGATGTGACTATAACTGACATTCTACACAGATGTGACTATAACTGACATTCTACTCAGATGTGACTATAACTGACATTCTACTCAGATGTGACTATAACTGACATTCTACTCAGATGTGACTATAACTAACATTCTACACAGATGTGACTATAGCTTACATTCTACTCAGATGTGACTATAGCTGACATTCTACACAGATGTGACTATAGCTTACATTCTACTCAGATGTGACTATAACTGACATTCTACACAGATGTGACGATAGCTGACATTCTACACAGATGTGACTATAGCTGACAGTCTACTCAGATGTGCCTATAGCTGACATTCTACACAGATGTGACTATAGCTTACATTCTACTCAGATGTGACTATAACTGCCATTCTACACAGATGTGACTATAACTGACATTCTACACAGATGTGACTATAGCTGACAGTCTACTCAGATGTGACGATAGCTGACATTCTACACAGATGTGACTATAGCTTACATTCTACTCAGATGTGACTATAACTGACATTCTACACAGATGTGACTATAGCTTACATTCTACTCAGATGTGACTATAGCTGACATTCTACACAGATGTGACTATAGCTGATATTCTACACAGATGTAAATGTAATAACTGCCATTCTACACAGATGTGACTATAACTGCCATTCTACACAGATGTGACTATAACTGACATTCTATACAGATGTGACTATAGCTGACATTCTACACAGATGTGACTATAGCTGACATTCTACACAGATGTGACTATAGCTGACATTCTACACAGATGTGACTATAGCTGACATTCTACACAGATGTGACTATAACTGACATTCTACTCAGATGTGACTATAACTGACATTCTACACAGATGTGACTATAACTGACATTCTACTCAGATGTGACTATAACTGACATTCTACTCAGATGTGACTATAACTGACATTCTACTCAGATGTGACTATAACTGACATTCTACACAGATGTGTCTATAGCTTACATTCTACTCAGATGTGACTATAGCTGACATTCTACACAGATGTGACTATAGCTTACATTCTACTCAGATGTGACTATAACTGACATTCTACACAGATGTGACGATAGCTGACATTCTACACAGATGTGACTATAGCTGACAGTCTACTCAGATGTGCCTATAGCTGACATTCTACACAGATGTGACTATAGCTTACATTCTACTCAGATGTGACTATAACTGACATTCTACACAGATGTGACTATAACTGACATTCTACACAGATGTGACTATAACTGACATTCTACTCAGATGTGACGATAGCTGACATTCTACACAGATGTGACTATAGCTTACATTCTACTCAGATGTGACTATTGCTGACAGTCTACTCAGATGTGACTATAGCTGACAGTCTACTCAGATGTGACGATAGCTGACAGTCTACTCAGATGTGACGATAGCTGACATTCTACACAGATGTGACTATAGCTTACATTCTACTCAGATGTGACTATAACTGACATTCTACACAGATGTGACTATAGCTTACATTCTACTCAGATGTGACTATAGCTGATATTCTACACAGATGTAAATGTAATTACTGCCATTCTACACAGATGTGACTATAACTGCCATTCTACACAGATGTGACTATAACTGACATTCTACACAGATGTGACTATAGCTGACAGTCTACTCAGATGTGACGATAGCTGACATTCTACACAGATGTGACTATAACTGACATTCTACTCAGATGTGACTATAACTGACATTCTACACAGATGTGACTATAACTGACATTCTACTCAGATGTGACTATAACTGACATTCTACTCAGATGTGACTATAACTGACATTCTACTCAGATGTGACTATAACTGACATTCTACACAGATGTGACTATAGCTTACATTCTACTCAGATGTGACTATAGCTGACATTCTACACAGATGTGACTATAGCTTACATTCTACTCAGATGTGACTATAACTGACATTCTACACAGATGTGACGATAGCTGACATTCTACACAGATGTGACTATAGCTGACAGTCTACTCAGATGTGCCTATAGCTGACATTCTACACAGATGTGACTATAGCTTACATTCTACTCAGATGTGACTATAACTGCCATTCTACACAGATGTGACTATAACTGACATTCTACACAGATGTGACTATAGCTGACAGTCTACTCAGATGTGACGATAGCTGACATTCTACACAGATGTGACTATAGCTTACATTCTACTCAGATGTGACTATAACTGACATTCTACACAGATGTGACTATAGCTTACATTCTACTCAGATGTGACTATAGCTGACATTCTACACAGATGTGACTATAGCTGATATTCTACACAGATGTAAATGTAATAACTGCCATTCTACACAGATGTGACTATAACTGCCATTCTACACAGATGTGACTATAACTGACATTCTATACAGATGTGACTATAGCTGACATTCTACTCAGATGTGACTATAGCTGACATTCTACACAGATGTGACTATAGCTGACATTCTACACAGATGTGACTATAGCTGACATTCTACACAGATGTGACTATAACTGACATTCTACTCAGATGTGACTATAACTGACATTCTACACAGATGTGACTATAACTGACATTCTACTCAGATGTGACTATAACTGACATTCTACTCAGATGTGACTATAACTGACATTCTACTCAGATGTGACTATAACTGACATTCTACACAGATGTGTCTATAGCTTACATTCTACTCAGATGTGACTATAGCTGACATTCTACACAGATGTGACTATAGCTTACATTCTACTCAGATGTGACTATAACTGACATTCTACACAGATGTGACGATAGCTGACATTCTACACAGATGTGACTATAGCTGACAGTCTACTCAGATGTGCCTATAGCTGACATTCTACACAGATGTGACTATAGCTTACATTCTACTCAGATGTGACTATAACTGACATTCTACACAGATGTGACTATAACTGACATTCTACACAGATGTGACTATAACTGACATTCTACTCAGATGTGACGATAGCTGACATTCTACACAGATGTGACTATAGCTTACATTCTACTCAGATGTGACTATTGCTGACAGTCTACTCAGATGTGACTATAGCTGACAGTCTACTCAGATGTGACGATAGCTGACAGTCTACTCAGATGTGACGATAGCTGACATTCTACACAGATGTGACTATAGCTTACATTCTACTCAGATGTGACTATAACTGACATTCTACACAGATGTGACTATAGCTTACATTCTACTCAGATGTGACTATAGCTGATATTCTACACAGATGTAAATGTAATAACTGCCATTCTACACAGATGTGACTATAGCTTACATTCTACTCAGATGTGACTATAACTGACATTCTACACAGATGTGACTATAGCTTACATTCTACTCAGATGTGACTATAGCTGATATTCTACACAGATGTAAATGTAATTACTGCCATTCTACACAGATGTGACTATAACTGCCATTCTACACAGATGTGACTATAACTGACATTCTACACAGATGTGACTATAGCTGACAGTCTACTCAGATGTGACGATAGCTGACATTCTACACAGATGTGACTATAGCTTACATTCTACTCAGATGTGACTATAACTGACATTCTACACAGATGTGACTATAGCTTACATTCTACTCAGATGTGACTATAGCTGACATTCTACACAGATGTGACTATAGCTGATATTCTACACAGATGTAAATGTAATAACTGCCATTCTACACAGATGTGACTATAACTGCCATTCTACACAGATGTGACTATAACTGACATTCTATACAGATGTGACTATAGCTGACATTCTACACAGATGTGACTATAGCTGACATTCTACACAGATGTGACTATAGCTGACATTCTACACAGATGTGACTATAGCTGACATTCTACACAGATGTGACTATAACTGACATTCTACTCAGATGTGACTATAGCTGACATTCTACACAGATGTGACTATAACTGACATTCTACTCAGATGTGACTATAGCTGACATTCTACACAGATGTGACTATAACTGACATTCTACTCAGATGTGACTATAACTGACATTCTACACAGATGTGACTATAGCTTACATTCTACTCAGATGTGACTATAGCTGACATTCTACACAGATGTGACTATAGCTTACATTCTACTCAGATGTGACTATAACTGACATTCTACACAGATGTGACGATAGCTGACATTCTACACAGATGTGACTATAGCTGACAGTCTACTCAGATGTGCCTATCGCTGACATTCTACACAGATGTGACTATAGCTTACATTCTACTCAGATGTGACTATAACTGCCATTCTTCACAGATGTGACTATAACTGACATTCTACACAGATGTGACTATAGCTGACAGTCTACTCAGATGTGACGATAGCTGACATTCTACACAGATGTGACTATAGCTTACATTCTACTCAGATGTGACTATAACTGACATTCTACACAGATGTGACTATAGCTTACATTCTACTCAGATGTGACTATAGCTGACATTCTACACAAATGTGACTATAGCTGATATTCTACACAGATGTAAATGTAATAACTGCCATTCTACACAGATGTGACTATAACTGCCATTCTACACAGATGTGACTATAACTGACATTCTATACAGATGTGACTATAGCTGACATTCTACACAGATGTGACTATAGCTGACATTCTACACAGATGTGACTATAGCTGACATTCTACACAGATGTGACTATAGCTGACATTCTACACAGATGTGACTATAACTGACATTCTACTCAGATGTGACTATAGCTGACATTCTACACAGATGTGACTATAACTGACATTCTACTCAGATGTGACTATAACTGACATTCTACTCAGATGTGACTATAACTGACATTCTACTCAGATGTGACTATAACTGACATTCTACACAGATGTGTCTATAGCTTACATTCTACTCAGATGTGACTATAGCTGACATTCTACACAGATGTGACTATAGCTTACATTCTACTCAGATGTGACTATAACTGACATTCTACACAGATGTGACGATAGCTGACATTCTACACAGACGTGACTATAGCTGACAGTCTACTCAGATGTGCCTATAGCTGACATTCTACACAGATGTGACTATAGCTTACATTCTACTCAGATGTGACTATAACTGACATTCTACACAGATGTGACTATAACTGACATTCTACACAGATGTGACTATAACTGACATTCTACTCAGATGTGACGATAGCTGACATTCTACACAGATGTGACTATAGCTTACATTCTACTCAGATGTGACTATTGCTGACAGTCTACTCAGATGTGACTATAGCTGACAGTCTACTCAGATGTGACGATAGCTGACAGTCTACTCAGATGTGACGATAGCTGACATTCTACACAGATGTGACTATAGCTTACATTCTACTCAGATGTGACTATAACTGACATTCTACACAGATGTGACTATAGCTTACATTCTACTCAGATGTGACTATAGCTGATATTCTACACAGATGTAAATGTAATAACTGCCATTCTACACAGATGTGACTATAACTGCCATTCTACACAGATGTGACTATAACTGACATTCTACACAGATGTGACTATAGCTGACAGTTTACTCAGATGTGACGATAGCTGACATTCTACACAGATGTGACTATAACTGACATTCTACTCAGATGTGACGATAGCTGACATTCTACACAGATGTGACTATAGCTTACATTCTACTCAGATGTGACTATTGCTGACAGTCTACTCAGATGTGACTATAGCTTACATTCTACACAGATGTGACTAAAGCTGACATTCTACACAGATGTGACCATAGCTGACATTCTACACAGATGTGACTATAGCTGACATCACACTGTAGTGACTAACTGACATTCTACACAGATGTGACTATAGCTGACATTCTACACAGATGTGACTAATAGCTGATATTCTACACAGATGTAAATGTAATAACTGCCATTCTACACAGATGTGACTATAGCTGACATTCTACTCAGATGTGACTATAGCTTACATTCTACACAGATGTGACTATAGCTGACATTCTACTCAGATGTGACTATAGCTTACATTCTACACAGATGTGACTATAGCTTATATTCTACACAGATGTGACTATAGCTGACATTCTACTCAGATGTAAATGTAATAACTGCCATTCTACACAGATGTGACTATAACTGCCATTCTACACAGATGTGACTATAACTGACATTCTACACAGATGTGACTATAGCTGACAGTTTACTCAGATGTGACGATAGCTGACATTCTACACAGATGTGACTATAACTGACATTCTACTCAGATGTGACGATAGCTGACATTCTACACAGATGTGACTATAGCTTACATTCTACTCAGATGTGACTATTGCTGACAGTCTACTCAGATGTGACTATAGCTGACAGTCTACTCAGATGTGACGATAGCTGACAGTCTACTCAGATGTGACGATAGCTGACATTCTACACAGATGTGACTATAGCTTACATTCTACTCAGATGTGACTATAACTGACATTCTACACAGATGTGACTATAGCTTACATTCTACTTAGATGTGACTATAGCTGATATTCTACACAGATGTAAATGTAATAACTGCCATTCTACACAGATGTGACTATAACTGACATTCTACACAGATGTGACTATAGCTTACATTCTACTCAGATGTGACTATAGCTGACAGTCTACACAGATGTGACTATAGCTGATATTCTACACAGATGTAAATGTAATAACTGCCATTCTCCACAGATGTGACTATAACTGCCATTCTACACAGATGTGACTATAGCTGACATTCTACACAGATGTGACTATAGCTGACATTCTACACAGATGTGACTATAGCTGACATTCTACACAGATGTGACTATAGCTGACATTCTACACAGATGTGACTATAGCTTACATTCTACACAGATGTGACTATAGCTGACATTCTACACAGATGTGACTATAGCTGACATTCTACTCAGATGTGACTATAACTGACATTCTACACAGATGTGACTATAACTGACATTCTACTCAGATGTGACTATAACTGACATTCTACTCAGATGTGACTATAGCTGACATTCTACACAGATGTGACTATAACTGACATTCTACTCAGATGTGACTATAACTGACATTCTACTCAGATGTGACTATAGCTTACATTCTACACAGATGTGACTAAAGCTGACATTCTACTCAGATGTGACTACAGCTGACATCACACTGTAGTGACTATAACTGACATTCTACGCAGATGTGACTATAACTGCCATTCTATACAGATGTGACTATAGCTGACATTCTACACAGATGTGACTATAGCTGACATTCTACTCAGATGTGACTATAACTGACATTCTACTCAGATGTGACTATAGCTGACATTCTACACAGATGTGACTATTAACTGACATTCTACACAGATGTGACTATAACTGACATTCTACTCAGATGTCACTATAACTGACATTCTACACAGATGTGACTATAACTGACATTCTACTCAGATGTGACTATAGCTTACATTCTACACAGATGTGACTATAACTGAAATTCTACTCAGATGTGACTATAGCTGACATTACACTGTAGTGACTATAACTGACATTCTACACAGATGTGACTATAGCTGACATTCTACTCAGATGTGACTATAGCTGACATTCTACACAGATGTGACTATAGCTGACATCACACTGTAGTGACTAACTGACATTCTACACAGATGTGACTATAGCTTACATTCTACTCAGATGTGACTATAGCTGACATTCTACACAGATGTGACTATAGCTGACATTCTACTCAGATGTGACTATAGCTTACATTCTACACAGATGTGACTAAAGCTGACATTCTACACAGATGTGACCATAGCTGACATTCTACACAGATGTGACTATAGCTGACATCACACTGTAGTGACTAACTGACATTCTACACAGATGTGACTATAGCTTACATTCTTCTCAGATGTGACTATAGCTGACATTCTACTCAGATGTGACTATAGCTGACATTATACTCAGATGTGACTATAGCTGACATTCTACTCAGATGTGACTATAGCTGACATTCTACACAGATGTGACTATAACTGACATTCTACTCAGATGTGACTATAGCTGACATTCTACACAGATGTGACTATAGCTTACATTCTACTCAGATGTGACTATAACTGACATTCTACACAGATGTGACTATAACTGACATTCTACTCAGATGTGACTATAGCTGACATTCTACACAGATGTGACTATAGCTTACATTCTACACAGATGTGACTATAGCTGACATTCTACTCAGATGTGACTATAGCTTACATTCTACTCAGATGTGACTATAGCTTACATTCTACTCAGATGTGACTATAGCTTACATTCTACTCAGATGTGACTATAGCTGACATTCTACACAGATGTGACTATAGCTTACATTCTACTCAGATGTGACTATAGCTGACATTCTACTCAGATGTGACTATAGCTGACATTCTACTCAGATGTGACTATAGCTTACATTCTACTCAGATGTGACTATAGCTGACATTCTACTCAGATGTGACTATAGCTGACATTCTACTCAGATGTGACTATAGCTTACATTCTACTCAGATGTGACTATAGCTTACATCACACTGTAGTGATAATGAATCACCATCCACAACCACGCAACACAAGTATTCCAGTGAAGAAATGATCAGTGGAAAATAAATCTAGTGTTGTTGTCCCCAAACATGACAAAACACGGTCGTTTATGTCCCCATACGGAGGCCTGAGCAGTTCTGTCTGCCGATCGACATCCTTGATCGCAGCAGGACGTGGTGTTCAAAGTAACTTTGCTCACAACAAAGCTCCAGGCTGACAGCCTCCCTGGCCTTGCTGCTGCAGCTGACACACATAAAAGAAGCAGCCAAAGAAAGAAGGTAAAATAGGGGTAAATCTTTCCATTTCTGGAAGGTCAACCAAACAGGCTCTTTTTGCTGTCTTCCATCTCGGTGTGATGGTTCTAGCAGATAGAGAGACCCTCAATGCCAACAGAGTGAATTGTGAGGGAGGTAATGGTGGAGAGACAGAGGGGGTTCTTATGTTATTGTTTTTTCCCTCCTCCTTCTCTCCACTACTGTAGTGTGCACATCCATGGAACAATGTTATTTGGCTCTCTCCTTCTGATGAAATTCAATAGACCAACATAAAGTGTCCTAAACTGGAGTGAATTGCGTGATCCCCCAAAGTGGATTATTGTGAAATGGCAGGGAAAACCAAGGGACACACTTGATGTCACATTTACAGGGTATATGTCCCTATGTGTACACCATAATTGTTCTGTGTGGAAGACATGTTACTGTATAACCATTACATCTAGCACAGAAAACCATTTGGCTACAGTGATTGTCAGCAATATTCTACGTTTGAAAAAAATTGAATAACATTTCCAAAACGTGCTTGTTTGTGTGCACGTCCGTCTCTGTGTGTATATGTGTGTGGGCATGTCTGTGTGTGTGTGCCTGTCTGTCTGTCTGCACGTGTGTGTGTGTGTGTGTGTGTGTGTGTGTGTGTGTGTGTGTGTGTGTGTGTGTGTGTGTGTGTGTGTGTGTGTGTGCGTGCGTGCGTGCGTGCGTGCGTGCGTGCGTGCGTGCGTGCGTGCGTGCGTGCGTGCGTGCGTGCGTGCGTGCGTGCGTGCGTGCGTGCGTGCGTGCGTGCGTGCGTGCGTGCGTGCGTGCGTGCGTGCGTGCGTGCGTGCGTGCGTGCGTGCGTGCGTGCGTGCACGCGCGCACGCGTGCGTGTGTGCGTGAATTCACGTGTTGTGTAACCTTAATGGACCATACATCCTGTGCTGCTCACATGTTTGCATGTCAGATTTGTGTGTGTGTGTGTCCTGTAGCAGCAGGAGTGTTGGTTGATGAGTGTCTGGGGTTTACAGAGGCCTAATCCTGGGTAGATTTGATTGTTGAAACGGCAGCGAGTGGAGCGCTGCTTGACGGATGTAAATGTCACCTCGAGACGGGGTCCCTTCTCTCTCTCTCTCTCTCTCTCTGTCTCTTTCTCTCTCTCTCTCACCCACGGGCTGCCTCTGCTGCTCTGGAATTGATTGAGGTTCCTGTGTGATCCCTGTTGGTAGAGAGCTGGCTGGCTACTAATCAATTTAAATCAAATTGTATTTGTCACATAGACATGGTTAGCAGATGTTAATGTGAGTGTAGCGAAATGCTTGTGCTTCTAGTTCCGACCATGCAGTAATAGATGCCCTCAATCTCACACAAATCATCAAGGAACCCACCAGGTACAACCCTAACTCTATAAACAAGGGCACCCTCATAGACGTCATCCTGACCAACTGGCCCTCCAAATACACCTCCGCTGTCTTCAACCAGGATCGCAGCGATCACTACCTCATTGCCTGTATCCGCTACGGAGCCGCAGTCAAACGACCACCCCTCATCACTGTCAAACGCTCCCTAAAACATTTCTGTGAGCAGGCCTTTCTAATCGACCTGGCCCGGGTATCCTGGAAGGACATTGACCTCATCCCGTCAGTTGAGGATGCCTGTTCATTCTTTAAAAGTAACTTCCTCACCATTTTAGATAAGCATGCTCTGTTCAAAAAATGCAGAACTAAGAACAGATACAGCCCTTGGTTCACTCCAAACCTGACTGCCCTCGACCAGCACAAAAACATCCTGTGGCGGACTGCAATAGCATCGAATAGTCCCCGCGATATGCAACTGTTCAGGGAAGTCAGGGACCAATACACGCAGTCAGTCAGGAAAGCTAAGGCCAGCTTCTTCAGGCAGAAGTTTGCATCCTGTAGCTCCAACTCCAAAAGGTTCTGGGACACTGTGAAGTCCATGGAGAACAAGAGCACCTCCTCCCAGCTGCCCACTGCACTGAGGCTCGGTAACACGGTCACCACCGATAAATCCATGATTATCGAAAACTTCAATAAGCATTTCTCAACGGCTGGCCATGCCTTCCGCCTGGCTACTCCAACCTCGGCCAACAGCTCCGCCCCCCACAGCTCCTCACCCAAGCCTCTCCAGGTTCTCCTTTACCCAAATCCAGATAGCAGATGTTCTGAAAGAGCTGCAAAACCTGGACCCGTACAAATCAGCTGGGCTTGACAATCTGGACCCTCTATTTCTGAAACTATCCGCCGCCATTGTTGCAACCCCTATTACCAGCCTGTTCAACCTCTCTTTCATATCGTCTGAGATCCCCAAGGATTGGAAAGCTGCCGCAGTCATCCCCCTCTTCAAAGGGGGAGACACCCTGGACCCAAACTGTTACAGACCTATATCCATCCTGCCCTGCCTATCTAAGGTCTTCGAAAGCCAAGTCAACAAACAGGTCACTGACCATCTCGAATCCCACCGTACCTTCTCCGCTGTGCAATCTGGTTTCCGAGCCGGTCACGGGTGCACCTCAGCCACACTCAAGGTACTAAACGATATCATAAACGCCATCGATAAAAGACAGTACTGTGCAGCCGTCTTCATCAACCTTGCCAAGGCTTTCGACTCTGTCAATCACCATATTCTTATCGGCAGACTCAGTAGCCTCGGTTTTTCAGATGACTGCCTTGCCTGGTTCACCAAATACTTTGCAGACAGAGTTCAATGTGTCAAATCGGAGGGCATGCTGTCCGGTCCTCTGGCAGTCTCTATGGGGGTGCCACAGGGTTCAATTCTCGGGCCGACTCTTTTCTCTGTATATATCAATGATGTTGCTCTTGCTGCGGGCGATTCCCTGATCCACCTCTACGCAGACGACACCATTCTATATACTTTCGGCCCGTCATTGGACACTGTGCTATCTAACCTCCAAACGAGCTTCAATGCCATACAACACTCCTTCCATGGCCTCCAACTGCTCTTAAACGCTAGTAAAACCAAATGCATGCTTTTCAACCGATCGCTTCCTGAACCCGCATGCCCGACTAGCATCACCACCCTGGATGGTTCCGACCTTGAATATGTGGACATCTATAAGTACCTAGGTGTCTGGCTAGACTGCAAACTCTCCTTCCAGACTCATAACAAACATCTCCAATCGAAAATCAAATCAAGAGTCGGCTTTCTATTCCGTAACAAAGCCTCCTTCACTCACGCCGCCAAGCTTACCCTAGTAAAACTGACTATCCTACCGATCCTCGACTTCGGCGATGTCATCTACAAAATGGCTTCCAACACTCTACTCAGCAAACTGGATGCAGTTTATCACAGTGCCATCCGTTTTGTCACTAAAGCACCTTATACCACCCACCACTGCGACTTGTATGCTCTCGTCGGCTAGCCCTCGCTACATATTCGTCGCCAGAACCACTGGCTCCAGGTCATCTACAAGTCCATGCTAGGTAAAGCTCCGCCTTATCTCAGTTCACTGGTCACGATGGCAACACCCATCCGTAGCACGTGCTCCAGCAGGTGTATCTCACTGATCATCCCTAAAGCCAACACCTCATTTGGCCGCCGTTCGTTCCAGTACTCTGCTGCCTGTGACTGGAACGAATTGCAAAAATCGCTGGAGACTTTTATCTCGCTCACCAACTTCAAACATCAGCTATCTGAGCAGCTAACCGATCGCTGCAGCTGCACATAGTCTATTGGTAAATAGCCCACCCATTTTCACCTACCTCATCCCCATACTGTTTTTATTTATTTACTTTTCTGCTCTTTTGCACACCAATATCTCTACCTGTACATGACCATCTGATCATTTATCACTCCAGTGTTAATCTGCAAAATTGTAATTATTCGCCTACCTCCTCATGCCTTTTGCACACATTGCATATAGACTCCCCTTTTTTTCTACTGTGTTATTGAATTGTTAATTGTTTACTCCATGTGTAACTCTGTGTTGTCTGTTCACACTGCTATGCTTTATCTTGGCCAGGTCGCAGTTGCAAATGAGAACTTGTTCTCAACTAGCCTACCTGGTTAAATAAAGGTGAAATAAAAAAATAAAAAATATCTATAAGTAATCTAACCTAACAATTTCACAACAACTATCTTATACACACAAGTGTAAAGGAATTAACAAGAATATGTACATAAAAATATATGAATGAGCGATGGCCAAACGGCATAGGCAAGATGCAGTAGATGGTATAGAGTACAGTATATACATATGAGATGAGTAATGTAGGATATGTAAATATTTAAAGTGATTAGTGAAACGTTTATTACATCCAATTTTTCATTATTAAAGTGGCTAGAGATGAGCCAGTATGTTGGCAACAGCCACTCAATCTTAGTGATGGCTGTTTAACAGTCTGATGGCCTTGAGATGGCCTTGAGAAGCTGTTTTTTACATCTCTCGGTCCCTGCTTTGATGCACCTGTACTGACCTCGCCTTCTGTATGATAGCAGGGTGAACAGGCAGTGGCTCGGTGGTTGTTGTCCTTGATGATCTTTTTGGCCTTCCTGTGACATCGGGTGGTGTAGGTGTCCTGGAGGGCAGGTAGTTTGCCCCCGGTGATGCGTTGTGCAGACCTCACTACCCTCTGGAGAGCCTTACGGTTGTGGGCGGAGCAGTTGCCGTACTAGGCGGTGATACAGCCCGCCAGGATGCTCTCGATTGTGCATCTGTAAATGTTTGTGAGTGTTTTTGGTGACAAGACAAATTTCTTCAGCCTCCTGAGGTTGAAGAGGCGCTGTTGCGCCTGTCTGTGTGGGTGGACCATTTCAGTTTGTCCGTGATGTGTACGCCGAGGCACATAAAACTTTCCACCTTCTCCACTACTGTCCCGTCTGTGGATAGGGGGGTGCTCCCTCTGCTGTTTCCTGAAGTCCACGATCATCTCCTTTGTTTTGTTGACATTGAGTGTGAGGTTATTTCCTCTTGTCCAGATGGGATAGGGCAGTGTGATTGCGATTGCGTGGTCTGTGGACCTATTGGGGCGGTAAGCAAATTGGAGTGGGTCTTGGGTGTCAGGTAGGGTGGAGGTGATATGATCCTTGACTCGTCTCTCAAAGCACTTCATGACGACTGAAGTGAGTGCTACGGGGCGGTAGTCGTTTAGCTCAGTTACCTTAGCTTTCTTGGGAAAAGGAACAATGGTGGCCCTCTTGAAGCATGTGGGAACAGCAGCCTGGGATAGGGATTGATTGAATATATCCCGTAAACACACCAGCCAGCTGGTCTGCGCATGCTCTGAGGATGCAGCTGGGGATGCCGTCTGGGCCTGCAGCCTTGCAAGGGTTAACACGTTTAAATGTTTTACTCACGTTGGCTGCAGTGAAGGAGAGCCCGCAGGTTTTGATAGTGGGCCGTGTCAGTGGCACTGTATGGTCCTCAAAGCGAGCAAAGAAGTTTTTTAGTTCGTCTGGGAGACAAGACATCGTGGGCCGCGACGGCGCTGGTTTTTCTTTTGTAGTCCGTGATTGACTGTTGACCCTGCCACATATCGCTCGTGTCTGAGCCGTTGAATTGCGACTCTGCTTTGTCTCTATACTGATGCTTAGCTTGTTTGATTGCCTTGCGGAGGGAATAGCTACACTGTTTGTATTCGGTCATGTTTCCGGTCACCTTGCCCTGATTAAAAGCAGTGGTTCGCGCTTTCAGTTTTGCGCGAATGCTGCCATCAATCCACGGTTTCTGGTTGGGCAATGGTTTAATAGACGCTGTGAGTACAACATCACCGATGCACTTGCTAATAAACTCGCTCACCGAGTCAGCGTATTCATCAATGTTATTGTCCAACGCTATGCGGAACATATCCCAGTCCAAGTGATTGAAGCAATCTTGAAGCGTGGAATCCGATTGGTCGGACCAGCGAGAGGAGAGAGAGAGACAGAAAGAAGCAGGGATAGGTATTCAGACACGGGATCCCATGCAGGTGGAAGAGTAGCAGGAGAGTGAGGAGGAGGACAGTCACATTCAGCATGGGTCCTTTCTATGACACGATGTGACAACAAACCCTTTGTCCTTCCTCTTTCTTTGATATAAAAAGAAAAGTCTTTGTCCTCAGATATAGCCTAGCACCAGGCTGTCTGACAGAGCCATTGAAACCAGGTGAGTCTGGGATTGATAAAAGGGGCATCTCGTCAGCAGTCGGCTGTGTGCTGTGGTTGAGCTCCCAGCAGAGTAGCAGCTAGTAGCCAGCCAGCTCTCTACCTACAGGGATCACACAGGAACCTCAATCAATTCCAGAGTAGCAGCTAGTAGCCAGCCAGCTCTCTACCTACAGGGATCACACAGGAACCTCAATCAATTCCAGAGTAGCAGCTAGTAGCCAGCCAGCTCTCTACCTACAGGGATCACACAGGAACCTCAATCAATTCCAGAGTAGCAGCTAGTATGTTGAATGTGACTGTCGTCCTCCTCACTCTCCTGCTACTCTTCCACCTGCATGGGATGCCGTGTCTGAATACCTATCCCTGCTTCTTTCTGTCTCTCTCTCCTCTTGTTCATTCCTAACAGGCTTTGTTTAAATGGGTCCCCTGTTCCTCCACTCCCATGCAGTGTTTAGCTTCCCTGAGACCTCCATTAGCGGTGAACTAGTCGTTCCGGTTACTAGTCCAACGCTCTAACCACTAGGCTACCCTGCCGCCCCAAATGTTGAGATTCCACAGACACTCCTGACATCTTTAGTCACCCAGCCACTTTCTGTTTCCACTGGAGAGCGGCGGCGTGACTCAGGGTCAAAATCACGGAACAATTACCCCCGACCCCTGTGCCGTTTACCATACTCCTCCATTGCCCGCCACCCCGCCTGGCCTCATGCCCGCCATGGTCGACCCCTCACTGCTCCTGGAGAAAATTAGCCCCCAGAATATCCTGCTGTCATTTTCACTGTTCGGTTAAGTCCTCCTTCTACTCCCCCTCCTCCTCCGCTTCCTCCTTCTCCCTCTGTATCTCACACACAGCTCTGTGGGTCCTGACCCCCACTCTACATGCTGCATTCAGACTCCCTCTGTGTATTCTCTGTCTGTCTGTCTGTCTGTCTGTCTGTCTCTGTCTGTCTGTCTGTCTGTCTGTCTGTCTGTCTGTCTGTCTGTCTGTCTGTCTGTCTGTCTGTCTGTCTGTCTGTCTGTCTGTCTGTCTGTCTGTCTGTCTGTCTGTCTGTCTGTCTGTCTGTGTCTGTCTGTCTGTCTGTCTGTCTGTCTGTCTGTCTGTCTGTCTGTCTGTCTGTCTGTCTGTCTGTCTGTCTGTCTGTCTTTCTGTCTGTCTGTCTGTCTGTCTGTCTGTCTCTGTCTGTCTGTCTGTCTGTCTGTCTGTCTGTCTGTCTGTCTGTCTGTCTGTCTGTCTGTCTGTCTGTCTGTCTGTCTGTCTGTCTGTCTGTCTGTCTGTCTGTCTGTCTGTCTGTCTGTCTGTCTGTCTGTCTGTCTCTTTCAATTCAATTCAAGGGGCTTTATTGGCTTGGGAAACATGTGTTAACAATGCCAAAGCAAATGAGGTAGATAATATACAAAAGTTAATAAACAATAAAAATGAACAGTAAACATTACACATACAGAAGTTTCAAAACAATAAAGACATTACAAATGTCATATTACGTATATATACAGTGTTGTAACAATGTACAAATGGTTAAAGTACACAAGGGAAATAAATAAGCATAAATATGGGCTGTATTTACAATGGTGTTTGTTCTTCACTGGTTGCCCTTTTCGTAGGGCAACAGGTCACAAATCTTGCTGCTGTGATGGCACACTGTGGTATTTCACCCAGTAGATATGGGAGTTTATCCAAATTGGGTTTGTTTTCAAATTCTTTGTTGATCTGTGTAATCTGAGGGAAATATGTGTCTCTAATATGGTCATACATTGGACAGGAGGTTAGGAAGTGCAGGTCAGTTTCCACCTCATTTTGTGGGCAGTGTGCACATAGCCTGTCTTCTCTTGAGAGCCATGTCTTACCCAGGAAATTGTCTAAAAGGGATTGAATTTGTTTTTTCCTAATTGTATTTTGGTAGGTTTCCAACCTGCATTCCTTCCATCTATAGCATTTCTTAATGTTACTCAGTTCCTTTGGCTTTGATGCCTCATGATTGAGTATTGCTCTGTTCAAGTAGACTGTGATTTTGCTGTGGTCTGATAGGGGTGTCAGTGGGCTGACTGTGAACGCTCTGAGAGACTCTGGGTAGAGATCAGTGATAAAGTAGTCTACAGTACTACTGCCAAGAGATGAGCTATAGGTGTATCTACCATAGGAGTCCCCTCGAAGCCTACCATTGACTATGTACATACCCAGCGTGCGACAGAGCTGCAGGAGTTGTGACCCGTTTTTGTTGGTTATGTTGTCATAGTTGTGCCTAGGGGGGCATATGTGGGAGGGAATGCTGGCACCTCCAGGCAGGTGTTTGTCCCCCTGTGTGCTGAGGGTGTCAGGTTATTGTCCGGTTCTGGCATTTAGGTCGCCACAGACTAGTACATGTCCCTGGGCCTGGAAATGATTGATTTCTCCCTCCAGGATGGAGAAGCTGTCTTCATTAAAGTATGGGGATTCTAGTGGGGGATATAGGTAGCACACAGGAGGACTTTTTTCTCTGGTAAGATCATTTCCTTTTGAATTTCTAGCCAAATGTAAAATGTTCCTGTTTTGATTAATTCAATGGATTGAGTTAGGTCTGCTCTATACCAAATTAGCATACCCCACTCTCCCCACTTTAGCCTCTAACACGTTCTCAAAGGGCACCTGGGAGCTCAACCACAGCACACAGCCGACTGCTGACGATATGCCCCTTTTATCAATCCCAGACTCACCTGGTTTCAATGGCTCTGTCAGACAGCCTGGTGCTAGGCTATATCTGAGGACAAAGACTTTTCTTTTTATATCAAAGAAAGAGGAAGGACAAAGGGTTTGTTGTCACATTGTGTCATAGAAAGGACCCCTGTTGAATGTGACTGTCGTCCTCCTCACTCTCCTGCTACTCTTCCACCTGCATGGGATGCCGTGTCTGAATACCTATCCCTGCTTCTTTCTGTCTCTCTCTCCTCTTGTTCATTTCAAACAGGCTTTGTTTAAATGGGTCCCCTGTTCCTCCACTCCCATGCAGTGTTTAGCTTCCCTGAGACCTCCATTAGCGGTGAACTAGTCCTTCCGGTTACTAGTCCAACGCTCTAACCACTAGGCTACCTGTTTTGATTTAATGGATTGAGGTAGGTCTGCTCTATACCAAATTAGCACCCCCCCCTCTTTCTCTCTCTCTCTCTCTTTCTCTCTCTCTCTCTCTCTCTCTCTCTCTCTCTCTCTCTCTCTCTCTCTCTCTCTCTCTCTCTCTCTCTCTGTTCTTCTTTCTCTCTCTCTCTCTCTCTCTCTCTCGTTCTTCTTTCTCTCTCTCTCTCTCTCTCTCTCTCTCTCTCTCTCTCTCTCGTTCTTCTATCTCTCTCTCTCTCTCTCTCTCTCTCTCTCTCTCTCTCTCTCTCTCTCTCTCTCTCTCTCTCTCTCTCTCTCTCTCTCTCTCTCTCTCTCTCTCTCTCTCTCTCTCTCGTTCTTCTTTCTCTCGTTCTTCTTTCTCTCTCTCTCTCTCTCTCTCTCTCTCTCTCTCTCTCTCTCGTTCTTCTCTCTCTCTCTCTCTCTCTCTCTCTCTCTCTCTCTCTCTCTCTCTCTCTCTCTCTCTCTCTCTCTCTCTCTCTCTCTCTCTCTCTCTCTCTCTCTCTCTCTCTCTCTCTCTCTCTCTCTCTCTCTCTCTCTCTCTCTCTCTCTCTCTCTCTCTGTCTGTTACTGCCACCAAGTGGTGCACCTGAGGCACCTCCTCGCCCAGACAAACACTGTGTGTGTGTGTGTACACCAGTATGTGCAGGTATGTGTGGTTTTATATCTCCGCATTACATCTCAGTTCTCATAGTGACATGCTGTCAGTTTGCATTCATGTGTTTGTTTGTCTATTTGTTATTGGGGGGGAATGGGGAAGGTATAGTGTAAACATGTCAGGGTTCTTCAGGACGCTGCTGGCTCTTGTATGCCGCAAATGTGACACTTAGTTAATGTCATCCATGTGACCTGGCAATGGCCTATAGGCCTACCTCTCTTAACTGTCTACTACCACCATAACTAGTCTGGAAAGCTTTACATCAGGGATGGGCAACTGGCCCCCCTTCTGTAGGCCCGTGGATCAACCCCCCAGTGAGAATAGTAGAATACACAAGGTGCAATTTCGAAATTGTGGTTTTGCATCAGCAGTTTTCGTGTTGTTACGTCAGTCACTGATAGTCACTCAATTAGTGTATGTCAGCTAACATTTTATAGATTGGTTAGTCAAGCTGCCAGCTATCTAAACTTGTAGTAAGCATGGTCAAATTACTGACCGGGGGGTGGACCTCCTTGACCATCATATATCATATTAAAAACTGCCAACATTTATCTCCACCCTATGGCAAAATGTGTAGAATTGCAGGAAATGAATTGTAAAATACATTTTCTCTGCGCTATTACAATTTCCAGTTCTGACTGCATTTGTGGGTATGGATGTGGGTATGTAGACTCACAAACCACTATGACCCCTCATGATGAGTTCAGATGTTTTTGGCCCCCCCCTGTCGAAGTTGCCCATCCCTGCACTAAAGGTATGATAAGTATCTGAGAGAGAGAGAGAGAGAGAGAGAGAGAGAGAGAGAGAGAGAGAGAGAGAGAGAGAGAGAGAGAGAGAGAGAGAGAGAGAGAGAGAGAGAGAGAGAGAGAGAGAGAGAGAGAGAGAGAGAGAGAGAGAGAGAGAGAGAGAGAGAGAGAGAGAGAGAGAGAGAGAGAGAGAGAGAGCTAGCTAGCTCCTGCCTGGCCATTAGGATACTCAGTCAAATCCCTGGTGAGCCTATTACCTCTCCATCACCCCTATTAACACAATCGAGCTGATCCTATTGCACAGGCCTAATCATTACTCTATAGTGCATCACATCATGACAAGCCACTCCTGTCAGAAAGTTAATATCTCACACACGCGCGCCAACTCACACACAATTGCGCTCTAGCATGCACACAAACACACACATGCACACATCAACACACTCACGCACACACACAGATATGAAGGCCCTGGTTTAGCATGTGTCAGCTCTTCCAGGGATCATATACATGCAGACTGCAGTTATGCCGTGTATCTCAGCTCTCAACAGGATGCTGTCATGTCCTGTGCTTTTTTCACCTCCATTTTAAAAGGTCTGATTTCCATACCAACCCAAAGCTTGAGAGTTGGTCATCTCTCCTCCTCCCCACCCCCCACTCTTCTCCTCCCCACTCTCCTCTTCCTCACCCTCATCCTCTTCTCCTGTGTGTGTGTGTGTGTGTGTGTGTGTGTGTGTGTGTGTGTGTGTGTGTGTGTGTGTGTGTGTGTGTGTGTGTGTGTGTGTGTGTGTGTGTGTGTGTGTGTGTGTGTGTGTGTGTGAATTCACGTGTTGTGTAACCTTAATGGACCATACATCCTGTGCTGCTCACATGTTTGCATGTCAGATTTTTTGCATTAATGCTTTTACGTAGCGCTTGGAAGTATTTTCTCATTATTTTTACAAGGAGACTACACATACAGTGTCATGGTAGAGATGATGTGCTATTTATTTTATTTTTAAACATACAATATACTGGAAGTGAAGCTGCTCAACTACATATTCGTCATGTAACAGATTCCCATCCAGAGCGACACACAAAAGTAACCAGGGTCAACGCCCTGCTCAAGGGCACGTTGACAGATCTCCCACAAGGTCAAAAACAGGGACCTGAACCAGCGATCTATCAGCCACCGGCCCAAGCTCCCAACTGCCAGGCCACCAATCCTCCAAGATCCTCCCCCACAGTTCCCCAGAGCTGCCCCTCAACCATCCAAGACCCCCATAGTTTCCCCAAGAGCTGCCCCTCAACTATCCAAGACCCCCCATAGTTTCCTCAAGAGCTGCCCCTCAACCATCCAAGACCCCCACATAGTTTCCCCAAGAGCTGCCCCTCAACCATCCAAGACCCCCCATAGTTTCCTCAAGAGCTGCCCCTCAACCATCCAAGACCCCCCCATAGTTTCCTCAAGAGCTGCCCCTCAACCATCCAAGAGCTGCCCCTCAACCATCCAAGACCCCCCATAGTTCCCCAAGAGCTGCCCCTCAACCATCCAAGATCCCCCCACAGTTCCCCAAGAGCTGCCTCTCAACCATCCAAGATCCCCCACACAGTTCCCCAGGAGCTGCCCCTAAACCAGTTCCCCAAGAGCTCGTCCCTCATCCTCCCCACAAGAAAAATAAGATAAAAAATAAAATAATTCCGTTCCCCGCCCCCAAGACCCCCCCCCCAATAACCAAGAAAATGAACAAAAGAGAAAAAAGTCAAATGAAAACAGAAAACAACAATCCAAAAAACAAAAGTCATCAATGACAACAAACATCATAACATCAAGGCCAACTGAATATGTTTGAGTGCATGTATGGCACTATTTACATGTGTGTGTCCATGTATGCACACGTGTGCATTTGAATGAGATTGTGTGTATATGCATGTGTACACCTGCATGGCATCAGCCTCAGGCAAACCAGCATTAGCTGTAAAAACACTGCCCCTCAGTGTCATTCAAACTTACTTTTTGTTCTGTTTTATTTTGACTTGATTTTTATATTTTTATTTTTGACCCTCATTCTATCCCCTGGCCAGCAACTCCACTCCCACCTGTCTCCAATTCCACATCCCAACCCTCAGCTAGCCCATCCCACCTATCTCTGCTGGCCACCCTCTTTGGATTTCTACACACCACACATCTTTCAACTATGCTGTGATGTTTAACATCCAATTTCAATATATCTAATGGAATAGAATCCACAGATTGCAAGCTGAAGATTGATACTTTTACTAAGAATATTAGTATATTAGTAATTGACTGACCCAGTCTCTCTAGATCTCCTAACAGTACTATTTGTAGGGTCAATTTTAGATCAATGTTATGCATTTTCAGCCATTCCTGATCCTGAGACCAGAAACAGGCGACCTGAGGGCAGTACCAAAATAAATGGTCTATTGATTCTGTATCCTCACAACAAAATCTGCAGAGCTTCGATGATTTTATGCCCCAAATATTCAACATTTTGTTGGTGGCAAGAATTCTATATAATCATTTTAGCTGAAAAGCACAAAGTCTTGAATCTTGCGTCGTTTTATATATCAACTCATACACACTGTACCACGGAATCGGTACATAAAAAAATCTCTTCCCAACTGTTTTGCAATCTTTATGGCACTACTGCCAACATCCTGCTCCTCAAATGAAACTGGTTTACTTTCCTATTTATGCTATTTTTATTCCTCTGCCAGTTGTGATCCTTTATATTGGGCAGACAGACCAGTTCCCTACCTCCTCCCGCTGCCACCTGCCTCCTCCATTTTGATCCTTTATATTGGGCAGACAGACCAGTTCCCTACCTCCTCCCGCTGCCACCTGCCTCCTCCATTTTTGGGGTAATGCTGTAATCAATTTGTTGTATTCTTGGATTGAGCAGACCTTCCCGTACAATTCTGATAACAGCATGAAAGACATAACTCTACCATTCCAATTTACAGAGATGCTGGTTTGCCAGGCTTTCCTGGGAATAACCAAGGTTGGGGAGGATATGTACTGTACTTCTCTTCTCCCGTGGTCAAGTTTACCTCCCAAACTTAGCAATTATGTCAAATATAAACCATGTGTAAATGTTCTGGCTGACATTCCCTGTGTTCGGTACGGTTCACAGATGATTTAGTTTCACTCTGCAGTCTTTGATGTAACGTAAGGTTGGCTCTATGTCTCCTGAAATGAGAGCATTGAGGGTTCACAGTGGTGAGGGGTGTTCTAGGGTCAAAGAAGCTATACTGTGTATTTGTTCAGTTCAGCCATATTGAGTTTTTATCTCTTCTTGTAAAATTCATACTTTGTGTTTTAGAAGCCCCTGGGAGATTTGCACAGGCATTTATATCCTGCAAATCAATATGCAATAAACGTGATTGACGATTTCAGATTTATGCACAGCTAAATGATATATTGGTTTGTTGTTACCATTTGAACAGCAGTGGTCTTCCCATTAGGTTCTACGTCTTTCATGTGTCCCTTGCTGAGTTCTGCGTTAACTCACCCCTCCATACACATGCATCCCTAAGCCTAATAAAAAGAAGCAGCTGTCAGAACACGAGTCCACAGGGGATTTGTGCAGCTGTCCGGGAATCCACAAACATCATCACGCAGACACACAAACAATTTCAAATACACACACACACACACACACACACACACACACACACACACACACACACACACACACACACACACACACACACACACACACACACACACACACACACACACACACACACACACACACACACTTTCCTACACACTCATGTGCACAAACTCCTACACACAAATGCACTGGCAGTTTGTGCAGACATGAGATAACGTCCCAGAATGTTTCCAGGGGCAGGAAGGCTTGTCAGACATCAGAGGGAGCAGTATTAGCCTAGGCTGATTCATTACATGTGTTGATCTGCCTCCAATTAAATTGACCCAGAGCTCTGTATGAGTCCCAAATAGTACCATTTTACCTATATAGTGCACAATCATATATAGGGCCCCTATCAAAAGTAGTGCACTATATAGGGAATATGGTACCGTTTAGGAAGCAGACTCGGGCTCTGCTGACTCTGCCTCCCAGCCACAGCCCTCTCTCTGCCTCTCTCTTTCTCCCTCTCTCTCCTTCTCTCTCCCTCTCACCCTCTTCCCTCTGGAAGCCTGCTCTCCCCTCTGGTAGCCTGCTCTCTCTCTCCCCTCTGGTAGCCTGGTCTCCCTCTCCCCTCTGGTACCCTGGTCTCCCTCTCCCCTCTGGTAGCCTGGTCTCCCTCTCCCCTCTGGTAGCTGACCTGGGCTGGACTGACCTGGACTGGGCTGACCTGGGCTGACCTGGGGTGGGCTGGGCTGACCTGGGGTGGGCTGGGCTGACCTGAGCTGACCTGACCTGACCTGGGCTGGGCTGACCTGGGCTTGGCTGACCTGTGCTTGGCTGGGCTGGGCTAACCTGGGCTGGGCTGACCTGGGCTGGGCTGACCTGGGCTGGGCATGTTGGAATCACTGGAGGAGCATTGTTCACCATGGTCTCCTCAGTCAACTCTGTCTGTAATCATGTAGTCTAGGTAAGAGGGGCTACTGTAGTGTATACTAGCCTAGTTGGCAGATGTAGTTTGTGCTTTACTCCTCTGAGTGACATTGACATATGTATGACATGACAGCTAGAAAGTTGTATCAAGTGATAATAATAATATATATATAATATACAGTATATACAGTGCATTCGGAAAGTATTCAGACACCTTGACTTTTTTTCAAATTTTGTTACGTTACAGCCTTATTCTAAAATGGATTCAATAGTTTTTTTCCCTCATCAATCTAAACACAATACCCCATAATGACAAAGTAAAAACTTTATTTTTATTTTTTATTAAACATGACATTCAGACCCTTTACTCAGTACTTTGTTGAAGCACCTTTGGCAGCAATTACAGCCTGGAGTCTTCTTGGGTATGACGCTACAAGCTTGGCACACCTGTATTTGTGGAGTTTCTCCCATTCTTTCTGCATATCCTCTTAAACTCTGTCAGGTTGGATGGGGAGCGTTGCTGCACAGCTATTTTCAGGTCTCACCAGAGGTGTTCAGGTCCGGGCTCTGGCTGGGCCACTCAAGGACATTCAGAAACTTGTCCAGAAGCTACTCCTGCATTGTCTTCGCTGTGTGCTTAGGGTCGTTGTCCTTTTGGAAGGTGAACCTTCACCTCCAGTCTGAGGTCCTGAGCGCTCTGGAGCAGGTTTTCATCAAGGATCTCTCTGTACTTTGCTTCGTTCATCTTTCCCTTGATCTTGACTAGTCTCCCAGTCCCTGCCACTGAAAAACATCCCCACAGCATGATGCTGCCACCACCATGTTTCACCGTGGGGATGGTGCCAGGTTTCCTCCAGACATGACGCTTGGCATTCAGGCCAAAGAGTTTAATCTTGGTTTCATCATACCAGAGAATCTTGTTTCTCATGATCTGAGAGTCGTTAGGTGCCTTTTGGCAAACTCCAAGCGGGCTGTCATGTGCCTTTTACTGAGGAGTGGCTTCCGTCTGGCCACTACCATAAAAGCCTGATTGGTGGAGTGCTGCAAGGATGGTTGTCCTTCTGGAAGATTCTCCCACCTCCACAGAGGAACTCTGGAGCCATGTACTGTCAACTGTGGGACCTTCTATAGACATATGTGTTCCATTCCAAATTATGTCCAATCAATTGAATTTATCACAGGTGGACTTGAATCAAGTTGTAGAAACATCTCAAGGATGATCAGTAGAAACAGGATGCACTTGAGCTCAATTTCGAGTCTCATAGCAAAGGGTCTGTAGCAGTAAAATAACAATAGCGAGGCTATATACAGGGGTACCGGTACAGAGTCAATGTTAGTCAAGGTAATTGAGGTAATATGTACACTACCGTTCAAAAGTTTGGGGTCACTTAGAAATATCCTTGTTTATGGAAGAAAAGCAAATTTTTTTGTCCATTAATATAACATCAAATTGATCAGAAATATAGTGTAGACATTGTTAATGTTGTAAATTACTATTGTATGTCATGTTCTGACCTTAGTTCCTTTATTATGTCTTTGTGTTAGTTTGGTCAGGGCGTGAGTTGGGGTGGGTAGTCTATGTTCTGTTTTCTATGTAGTATTTATGTGTTTTGCCTGGTATGGTTCTCAATCAGAGGCAGGTGTCATTCGTTGTCTCTGATAGAGAATCATACTTAGGTAGCCTGTTTTCTGTCTCTGTGTCTTCACCAGACAGAACTGTTTCATTTTCGTTCGTTCTCCTTGTTATTTAGTTTTTTTGTGTTCAGTGTTAATAAAGGAAGACGAATCTCGTTACATTGTAGCTGGAAACGGCAGATTTTTTTAATGGAATATCTACATAGGCATACAGAGGCCCATTATCAGCAACCATCACTCCTGTATTCCAATGGCACGTTGTGTTAGCTAATCCAAGTTTGTTATTTTAAAAGGCTAATTAGAAAACCCTTTTGCAATTATGTTAGCACAGCTGAAAACTGTTGTGCTGATTAAAGAAGCAATACAACTGGCCTTCTATAGACTAGTTGAGTATCTGGAGCATCAGCATTTGTGGGTTCGATTACAGGCTCAAAACGGCTAGAAACAAAGACCTTTCTTCTGAAACTCGTCAGTCTATTCTTGCTCTGAGAAATGAAGAATGTTCCATGCAAGAAATTGCCAAGAAACTGAAGATCTCGTACAATGCTGTGTACTACTCCCTTCACAGAACAGTGCAAACTGGCTCTAACCAGAATAAAAAGAGTGTGTTAGGCCCAAGTGCACAACTGAAAAAGAGGACAAGTACAGTGTCTAGTTTGAGAAACAGACGCCTAGATTCCTCAACTGTCAGCTTCATTAAATACCAGCCGCAAAACACCAGTCTCAACGTCAACAGTGAAGAGGTCACTCCGGGATGCTGGCCTTCTAGGCAAAGTTCCTCTGTCCAGTGTTTGTTCTTTTGCCCACCTTAATCTTTTATTTTTATTGGCCAGTCTGAGATATGGCTTTTTCTTTGCAACTCTGCCTAGAAGGCCAGCATCCCGGAGTCACTGTAGACGTTGAGACTGGTGTTTTGCAGGTACTATTTAATGAAGCTGCCAGTTGTGGACTGTGAGGCGTCTGTTTTTGTGTTAGTGTGTTGTGGGACCAAAGCTGGACCCTAGACATGAACAGAGTCATTGCTAATTATTATAGCTAACTTATAATGGTTTGTGTTATTTTCAGTCAGTCAGCATCAAGGTGCATAAGGCAAGGCCAAGGGACACAGTAATCTCAGTCTTTAACCGTAGGCGATGTTGGGTCGTTTCGACAAAGGTTAAAACTTCCTCAGAAACTGTTTTATCAGGTGATAACAATGTTTATGCCTCACCTTATTTCTTATCTCAGTTGATTTATGAGGTTATAGAGATTAATAAATGATACATCCTGTTGTTATAAAACCACTTTGGTATTTATGAAAGTCAGAGTAAAGGATATTACATTGTGTAATACAGTTATCAAATTTAATTGATATATTGCCTTTATTTAACCAGGTAAGTCTTTGAGAACATATTCTCTTTTACAATAACAACTTTTAAAAAATGCATGAGGACAACGAACTGTCTGTCTATCTATCTATCTATCTATCTACACGACATCACCAAATGTATGTGGCCACCTCTTCAAATTTGTGGATTTGGCTATTTCAGCCCCACCCGTTGCTGACAGGTGTATAAAATTGAGGACACAGATATGCAATCTCCATAGACAAACATTGGCAGTAGAATGTCAGTCATTGGTAAAATGTCTGCCCTGCTAGAGCTGCCCTGGGCAACTGTAAGTGCTGTAATTGTGAAGTGGAAATGTCTAGGAGCAACAACGGCTCAGCCGCAAAGTGGTATGCCATACAAGCTCACAGAACGGGACCGCCGAGTGCTGAAGCGGGGAGCGCATAGAAATAAATTGTTTGTCCTCGGTTGCAACACTCCCTACCGAGTTCCAAACTGCCTCTGGAAGCAACGTCAGCACCAGAACTGTTCATCAGGAGCTTCATGAAATGGGTTTCCATGGCTGAGCAGCCGCACACAATCCTAAGATCACCATGCACAATGCCAAGCATCGTCTGGAGTGGTATAAAGCTCGCCGCCATTGGACTCTGGAGCAGTGGAAACGCGTTCTCTGGAGTGATGAATCACTCTTCACCATCTGGCGACGGACGAATCTGGGTTTGGTATTTATTTTATTTTTAGGGGGCCCCGATTAGCTGTTGCGAAAGCAGCAGCTACTCCTCCTGGAGTCCACACAAAACATGAATAATGACAATATACAGAACATTAATAGACAAGCTCAAGGACAGAACTACATCAATATAAAAATGGCCCACATAGCCTACATATCAATACATACACACAAAATATCTAGGTCAAATAAGGGAGCGGCAATGTGTGAGCTGTTGCTTCATCTGTTTTTTGAAACCAGGTTTGCTGTTCATCTGAGCAATATGGAACAGAGTTCCATGCAATAATGGCTCTATATAATACTGTACAATTTCTTGAATTTGTTCTGGGGGCTATGAAAAGACCCCTTGTGGCATGTCTGGTGGGGTAACTCTGTGTGTCAGAGCTGTGTGTAAGTTGACTATGCAAACAATTTGGGATTTTCAACACATTAATGTTTCTTATAAAATTAAGTGATTGCAGTCAGTCTCTCCTCAACTCTTAGCCAAGAGAGACTGGCATGTATAGTATTTTATATTAGCCCTCTGATTACAATGAAGAGCATGACTTGCCACTCTGTTCTGGGCGAGCTGCAGCTTAACTAGGTCTTTCCTTGCAGCACTCGACCACACGACTGGACAATAATCAAGATAAGACAAAACTAGAGCCTGCTGGACTTGCTCTTTGGAATGTGGTGTCAAAAAAGCAGATAAGATCTTTATTACGTACAGGCCGCTCCCCTTCTTTATAACCATTGAATATACATGTTTTGACCATGACAATTTACAATCTAAGGTAATGCCAAGTAATTTAGTCTCCTCAACTTGTTCAAACAGCCACACCATTCATTACCAGATTCAGCTGAGGTCCAGAACTTTAGGAATGATTTGTATCAAATACAATGCTCTTAGTTTTAAAGATGTTCAGGACCAGTTTATTACTGGCCACACATTCCAAAACAGACTGCAACTATTTGAAGGGTTTCATTTTCTGTGGTTGCTGATGCATTTATGGTTGAATCATCAGCATACAAGAGTAGCAGGCCTAGAGAGCTGCCCTGCGGTACACCACATTAGAAAAGCTTCCATTAAAGAAAACCCTCAGAGATCTATTAGATAGATAGCTCTGAATCCACGATATGGCAGAGGTTAAAAACACATACGTTTTCTCAACAGCAGGTTATGGTCAATAATATCAAAGGCTGCACTGAAACCTAACAGTACAGCTCCCACAATCTTCTTATTATAAAAACATTTCAACCAATCATCAGTCATTTGTGTCAGTGCAGTACATGTTGAGTGCCCTACTCTATAAGCCTTCTGAAAGTCTGTTGTTAATTTGTTTACAGAGAAATATCATTGTATTTGGTCAAACACCACTTTTTCCAACAGTTTGCTAAGAGCTGGCAGCAAGCTGATAGGTCTGCTGTTAGAGCCAGTCAAGGCAACTTTACCACTCTTGGGTAGCGGAAAGACTTTGGCTTCCCTCCAGGCTTGAGGACAAAGACTCTAGGCTCAGATTAAAGATATGACAGATAGGAGTGGCTATAGAGTCAGCCACCATCCTATGTAGCTTTCCATCTATGTTGTCAGTGCCAGGAGGTTTGTCGTTGTTGATCGATAAAAATGTTTCCATCTCCCACACTAACTTTACACATTTCAAAATAGCAATGCTTTTTTATGCATGAGTATGACGGCTCGATGTTAGTTGTTGGCATTTCCTGCCTAAGTTTACCCACTTTTCCCATTAAGTAATCATTAAAATAATTGTCAACATCAAATTGTGTGATGAATAAGCCATCTGATTCAATGTAAGATGGAGTTGAATTTGTCTTTCTGCCCATAATCTCATTTAAAGCTCCAAAGCTTTTTTCCATCATTTATATTGTTTCTTCTTGAGTTTAGTCACATGATTTCTCAATTTGCGGTGTCAGACAGTCAGATTTGCAGCCACTCCTTTCCCCCCCATCTCTTTCAATCATACAGTTTCTCAATTCCTCATCAATCCATGGAGCTTTAACAATTAATCCATTTTTTAAATGTTATTCAATTTGTAAGTCGCTCTGGATAAGAGTGTCTGCTAAATGACTTAAATGTAAATGTAAATTTAACAATGCAAGTCAGTTAAGAACAAATTCTTATTTATAATGATGGCCTACCCCAGCCAAACCCTAACCCGGACGACACAGGACCAATCACGGCCGGTTGTGATACAGACTGGAATCGAACCAGGGTCTGTTGTGACGCCTTTAGCACTGAGATGTAGTGCCTTAGACTTCTGCTCAACTCGGGAGCCCAGTTAGAAGCTTCCTCTTGAGGGGACAGCTTGATGAAAACCTGTCAATATTCAGGTCTCAAATAAGTAGACCTCTCTGTTTACATCACATACACTATCAAGCATTTCACACATATTATTTAAATAATGACTGTTAGAGCTTGGTGGTCTATATTAACATCCCCCCAAAAAGGCTTTAGATGTGCAAAGTGAATCTGCAACCACAACACTTCAGTAACACTTGACATAAGGTCTTCTCTGAGCATTACAGGGATAGGGCTCTGAATATACACACCAACTCCTACCCCATAAGCATGTCTGTGTCTTCTATAGATGTTATATACTTGTATTGCTACTGCTTTCTCATCAAATTAATTATCCAAGTGAGTCTCAGAAATGGCTAATATATGAATGGTATCTGATGTTAGCAAGTTATTGATTTCATTAACCTTATTTCTAAGGCTACATATATTAATATGTGCTATTTTCAGCCCTTTTCTGTGTAGTTTAGACATAAAATGGAAAATAAACAAACGATATAAAAAAATATACATTTAGCAGTCCATTAATCAGTTGGTGTGTGTAAGTGTGTGTGCTGCGGGGTTGAAGTTACGAACCCATAGGTTTGGCTCTGTCATCCCTTCCAGGCTTTTGGGAGGGTGGACAATGAGCCTGTCATAGAGGATGTAAGCAATGTCCCCATGCGCTCTGGCAGCTTCCATGGCTGGGATCAGTTCTTTCCTTTTCTGGTGCACAGCTTCAGGATAGTCCTCGTTGAGGAAGATATAAGTTCCTTTCTTTCCAGGACAGCTACCTTGTCCTTGAAGCTCAGGAACTTGATCACTATCAGCCTGGGCCTGTCGCCTGGGCTGGTGGTGTGTTTTCCAGTTCTGTGGGCGCGCTCCACCTCAATCTGCCTGTGATCCATCTTCAGTTTCTCCAAGAATATTTCCCTCACTTTGTCCTAAGAGATTTTGCAATTCTGTCCACATCCATGTTGTTCTGCCTTGATTGTCCCTTGAGATAATGTGATTTCTCTGTCATTGTTATCATGGATTCACATACAAAACTGATGTCCTCTCTCAATGACCTCTCTCAATGACTTACAGATTGCTGGCATCTTGCCGTTCTCCTGTTTAAACTCATCGAGCCGACCCGGGGAGAACTGCAAACTCTTCTTCAGGTCCTGGACCTCACTGGTCAGATCATCCATTATTTTATTAGTTGACTTAGTATTTGGACACAACACTTGAAGCTATTTTCTTGTTGTTGTAACAACTGCTTGTGGAACTATTTTTGTTTGTTTTTAAAGGTCCTTCACCTGTGATAGAGAGACACCACTGTCCTCAACGGTTCTCCTGCTGGCTTTGGTCTTTGTCATGGTAGCAACGTAGGCTACACTGTTACTCCTCACAGTTCCATACAGGGCAGGTCGCAGGGAAGATTGAAAACAACAACAAACAGCAGGGATCTAGACAGTCACAAGCCCGGGACAATCCGCGGTCCCAGCCACAAGGTTAACCCCGTCGTAGGCTGCGTTCAAGCCCTCAAGAAAACCAAGCTAGCTGCTATGCCAAATCGCTCCTTAGACCCAGCCTTGGTTGGCAGAATCACTGGACAGAGAGTTGTAGTCCCAGCAACTGATGCCAACCATGTCACGGGATCCAAACTCAAAAGTTAGCTAGCTACTAAGAAACTTTTCAATAAACTTTCCAAACAACAAACTGAGCTCTCCCTCATTCCGCGTTTGGCAGATGCAAGGTGAACATTACCTGCCGAATGCATTGTGACAACTGTAAAGTTTGGTGGAGGAGGAATAATGTTCTGGTGTTGTTTTACATTGTTCGGGCCAGGGCCTTAGTTCAAGTGAAGGGAAATCTTAACGCTATAACATACAATGACATTCTAGATGATTCTGTGCTTCCAACTTTGTGGCAACAGTTTGGGAAGGCCCTTTCCTATTTGAGCATGACAGGGCCCCCCTGCAAAAAGCGAGATCTATACAGAAATGGTTAGTTGAGATCGGTGTGGAAGAACTTGACTGTCCTGCACAAAGGCCTGACCTCAACCCCATCGAACACCTTTGTGATGAACTGGAACGCCGGCTGCAAGCCAGGCCTAATTGCCCAACATCAATGCTTGACCTCACTAATGCTCTTGTGGCTGAGTGGAAGCCACAATAGTAGGTGTCCACATACTTTTGGTCATGTAATGTAGATAGATAGATAGAGACAGTATCTATACAACCAACCCACTCTAATGAGTGTGTCTCGTATGCATTTGGCATCTTTTCTAGTAATGACATTTTCTACTGCGTTATGCATGGCAGTGACTGTATATTTAAAATGTTCTATTTGTAGATCTTCTCTAATAGCCTGCTGCCTTGAATCTTCTCTATGAAGATATCTAATCATATAGAAAACAAACTACATCAAAGAATACCTGTCTTTCTGAAACATCAAATCAAAATCGAATCAAAGTGTATTGGTCTCGTGCACACGGTACAGTGCTTGCTAACTCTCCTCTACAATGCAGCACAATAACAATATCAATCAAGAATCAAATGCCAAATAGAGTCCAACAATAACAAGTAATACAAAATGTAAGAAGAAAGAAAAAGAGTCAGAAAACATATCTGGACCATTGAAGGTGTAGGGTAATGCTGTCAAATCCAGAGGTCAGCTGTTTATTTATTTCTCTCTTTGAATGTTCCATTTTTTTTAAGTTGAGGGAACTTTGACTTACAAATAATTAAGCTGAGCTTCAAATAGAAACAACAACACAACACAAAGTGAAGTGAATGATTTGAATGTATCTCATTAGCATGCGTAACCATTTGCAAAACACTTTCAACACTAACAATGTATGCCGGAATCAAAGCCTGTGTATTTTAGAATGGGGGGGTGGAGAAGAGGGAGGGAGAGAGAGAGAGAGAGAAGGATAGATCTGCATAATTTGCCGCTGATGTTGACTCGGGTAATGAAGAGAACACAAATTCTGAGGATTGCTCTTGCTCTCGTTTCTAATATCATTACTACCATTTCAACATCATTGGCCTAATTGTTGTTGTTAGTAGTACTGATAAATGCTTCCCTGGGATAAGGAGTGTGTGTGTGCTCGTGCGCGGGTGCAAGTGCGTGCGTGTGTGCGTCCTTAGGGGCTGTGTGGTTATCAGTGCAGGGCAGACGTTGTTTTTTAATGACCCTAGCAGGTGAGCGGGGCAGAGTTGGGAGGGGCAGAGGGGTTGCTGGGAGGTTGGGGGTAGGGTGGGAGGTGTTTGGGGAGAGCGTAAGGCCTCTGGGAGAGGTACTGAGGGATGAGTCCATGTTCAGGTGTGTCTCCCCTCCCTCTGGGCTCCCTCTTCTCTTAGCTCCCCTCCCTCTGGGCTCTCTCCTCTCTTAGCTCCCCTCCCCCTGGGCTCTCTCCTCTCTTAGCTCCCCTCCCCCTGGGCTCTCTCCTCTCTTAACTGCCCTCCCCCTGGGCTCTCTCCTCTCTTTGCTCCCCTCCCTCTGGGCTCTCTCCTCTCTTAGCTCCCCTCCCTCTGGGCTCTCTCCTCTCTTAGCTCCCCTCCCTCTGGGCTCTCTCCTCTCTTAGCTCCCCTCCCTCTGGGCTCTCTCCTCTCTTAGCTCCCCTCCCTCTGGGCTCTCTCCTCTCTTAGCTCCCCTCCCTCTGGGCTCTCTCCTCTCTTAGCTCCCCTCCCTCTGGGCTCTCTCCTCTCTTAGCTCCCCTCCCTCTGGGCTCTCTCCTCTCTTAGCTCCCCTCCCTCTGGGCTCTCTCCTCTCTTAGCTCCCCTACCTCTGGGCTCTCTCCTCTCTTAGCTCCCCTCCCTCTGGGCTCTCTCCTCTCTTAGCTCCCCTCCCTCTGGGCTCTCTCCTCTCTTAGTTCCCCTCCCTCTGGGCTCTCTCCTCTCTTAGCTCCCCTCTCTCCCCCAGGAGACACATGGTGAGAGTGATTGGATAGCTCTGCAGGGATGAGATGAGGCTCCACTCTACTGTTCATTTGGCCCTGTTACAGACAGGGCCAGTGGGACTCTGATCTCTCCTGAGGGGGAACGCTGAATTAGGGCAATGGGCGTTTGTGGTTTTTAAGGTTGACTTGTTTGTTACTGTGTGGTGGGGGATGTGGGAGGATGAGGAGGGAGGAGGCCTCCTACTTAGCTATCTATGTGTATCTATATAATCCTCACACTAACACATCCTGGCTGGTGGGTTGTTCTTGTTAATTTGTTTATGTGCTACAGCTCATTTGTGTATTCTGCCTGTGTTTTTTTAATCTGACGAGTGACTTTCTTCTCTTATCCCGGTGTCACTGCCAAGAATAGAAACGCCATCTTGTTGCAATTTCACAAGCTCATATTTGTTCCACTCGCAAAAATGATGTAGTCCTTCCTGACTGACTGCACTCTATCCAGAGAGAGTTATGGGAGTTTATGCGTTCCCTTTTGATGTGGTCATTTATTACGAGGTGGATGAATAATACATGATTAAGACACGTAATGGATACACTGGGACCTGCAGTAAGTCCACTACTTTGTCATTGGGCAAATCTTTTGCCTGGGACTTTGAGTGTTGTGGCTGTTGCCAATACAGTAGGACGGAGGTGGATGTAATGTTGAAGGAGGATGGGTTGGGGGGGGTGAGAGGAGGAGGAGGCAGAAGCGACGTGTCGGGGGCTGCTGAGCTGAGGAGGAACAAAGCCAGGAACTCCAATACCACTCGCTCTCCTTCCTTCCCCTGCCTCCTAGCAGCTGCCACTTCTGAGCCTGAAGAAAATGAAGGCAGATGAATCAATTTGGCCTGTGGCCCTAAAGTGCACTTGTCTGTGCCCCAGCCTGGCAGGGAATAATGAACAGATAGATTGAGCCGGTGCTCTGCGGCACTGAGGTGCCTCTCTCTGCTGCTGCCTGCCTGATGCATAGCATTGTTGGGCTGGGCCACGCCACCTCCCCCTCCACCTCCCTCCTCTCCTCCCCATCCCCCAGCAGCAGAGTCTTTCTCCCTCACTGCGTCTCGTTGGGTTAATGGGGGTGAGGGTCCTTTGCGCAGGACACTTTTCAGAACAAATTAGAGGAAGGATCTGTATCCTGGCAAACGCCCTATTCCTCCCCTGCATCTCCTTTTGTCCACCCTGCCGACCGTAGCCCTTCCACAGCCCCACAGCCAGCAGAGAGGAGCTGTGAAGAGAGGAGATGAAGGTAGAGAAACAGCCAGGAGGATGTCCAGGTCTGGAGGAGGGTAATAAGGACTGACACCGGGATGAGGCTGAAGCACCACCTCCCAGACTACAGCTGACAGGTGAAGAAAGGGCGGGGAGAGGAGAATGAGGAGAGAGAGGGAGAGGTGCTGAGGGGCTGAAAGCTTTCTAATTGGAGCAGGACGGTTGAGATCCTTCTGACACGGAGGCCCTGAAATGGCTGGCCTGCAAGGTGAGAAGAAAGAGCACGACAACAAAGCATCCCCCAGCAGCCAACAGCTCCCTGCCTGCCTCCCTGCCGGCGGGTGGCTGACTGCAGGTTGATCGACATGGGGGAGAGGCGGATTAACCTAGCCTACAGTAGCTTAGCCTAGCGTGAATGGACTATGTCAGACTCACTGAAACACTGCTGTTTTTATTAATGTCACAACAAGCGCGTTTTGTTCTCAGTTTTTTCCCCTTTCTTTATAAACCCCTGCAGTTCAGTTCAGTGTAAATGAGCAGGCTCAAATCGGCAGTCAGCAGCTACTCAACTTGGGAGAAATGAAGATGCTAGAGGGCCCTTTGAAGCTAATTAAAGAGCACAGAGCAGAGCCTCCAGAGAGAGTTTGTCCGCAGAACAGACATGTTCAATACCCAGACTAATGGGCCTAATTTCCAGTGCATTATTCATGTACAACACACACGTTACTTGTGTAGTTTTTTATTTCTGCGGAGCGCCTTCAATGGGGAGCAGAGAACCACTCGCTGCCGCTTGAACTCAACCTGTTTAACCTTGCCCGTGCTGCGCCTGGCAATTCTCCACGTTGTCTAAAACATGGCCCTTTAGAGAGCTATTCCCCCTAGCGTTACCCAGAGTACGTTTCAAAGACTTCCCATGATCCTTCAGTGCTTCAGGGAGCCATTTTGACCTTGATCTTTGTCACAGGATTGGCCAATCAGATCTCAGATGAGACCTTTAGCGCCTCCCACAAGTCCTCTGTAATGTAGCCTTGCCCTTCAGTGCTAGTGAGAGAACAATTAGTGTGTGTCCCAAATGCCACCCTATTCTCTATGTTGTCTTCCACTAAATTATTCTGTATGTAGTGGTGCACTACATAGGGAATAGGCTGCCACTTCAGACATGCCCTTAGTAAAAAAAATAAAAAAAATGAAGAGATACTGATAGATCTCAACCGTTTAAAGCCTCTCCTTGGACCCGAACTAAACACACCCTTAATCACAGTCTGACATTGCCAACAGGGCCGGCAGTCTCTATCACAGGCGGTGAATGTAAGCCTGAATCAATTCCTCCCGTCCTGCTGAACAATAGGTTAGAGAGCCTCCTAACAGGCAGGCAGCCAGGCAGGCAGGCAGGCAGCATCGTTAAGCTTGATACCTTGTTAGCCCCTCTACTCTGATCAATAATCAATGTGATTGCTGACTGAGGATCCACCACTACAGGACCTGCTGGAGTGTTAACACTGTGGCTGGGATATTTGTCAGCGCTGATGCCTGGTAAACAAAGTAATCAGAGTGCCTGACTGTCTCCCTGGCTCTCAGTGAACTGCACTTGACAAGATGACGTGAACCTAACCCCTCTCTCTCTCTCTCTCCCTCTCCCTCCCTTCCTCCCGTTGTCTGGAAGTGGGCTGGGTTCTTTGTGCTGCTCTCCCTAACAAAAGTAATAATCATAAAGCCTGCCATCCATTTTGAGATTCAAGGAATGGTTAGCTTGACAGCCAGTGAGAGAGATGCAGAGAGAAAGAGACATGGAGAGGTAGAAAGAGGTAGAGAAAGAGTGAGTTGTTTGACGGCAGACACCTGATTACGACCACCTACAGGGTCACACTCCTGTCTGTCTGTCTGCACCCTGATTGCAGTATGTTGTCGTAGCATTCTGCCATTCTTGCCGGGCTGTCACTGCTGACCTCAACACCATGCTAGCACCTTTCATCCATCAGCAGGCCTCATCTGGCCTGACCGGGGCCTCACCAGGCAGGGTAATTAGAAAGAAAATGTGTCTATTTGGCTTGTTGCTGCTAGTCGCTGGGCAGACATACAGAAGGGCTGACAAACAGCCAGGCCAGCCTCTTGCCTCTCTTTCTCTCTCTCAGCCAGGTGGCAATGCCTCCGCCACGCCGCCTCAGTACAGGACCTGTCAGATTAGCTGATGACCCTTTTAATTCTACACGGCCGGGGGGCATAATTGATATTTACAGGGAAAGGTTAATTGTAGCAGTGATGTGTTTAAATGACAGTGGAGATCTGGAGACCGAGGCTAGCCACCACGTGCTAGGGCCACCAGGGACCAGAGCAGGCTGCTAGTCAAATGGATTACACCCCACAGGCAGCCATCAGCCGGCCCCATTGTCCTCAGAGAGGGGCTTGTAGAGGGCTGATAGGACGAAGTGCTCCTGCGGTGGGGTGGGCTACCTCCTATCTCCTACTCCTCCTCAACTGACTGTGGCAGTGTGGCTACCTCCTATCTCCTACTCCTCCTCGACTGACTGTGGCAGTGTGGCTACCTCCTATCTCCTACTCCTCCTCGACTGACTGTAGCAATGTGGCTGCCTCCTATCTCCTACTCCTCCTCGACTGACTGTGGCAGTGTGGCTACCTCCTATCTCCTACTCCTCCTCGACTGACTGTGGCAGTGTGGCTGCCTCCTATCTCCTACTCCTCCTCGACTGACTGTAGCAGTGTGGCTACCTCCTATCTCCTACTCCTCCTCGACTGACTGTGGCAGTGTGGCTACCTCCTATCTCCTACTCCTCCTCGACTGACTGTGGCAGTGTGGCTGCCTCCTATCTCCTACTCCTCCTCGACTGACTGTGGCAGTGTGGCTGTCTCCTACTCCTCCTCGACTGACTGTAGCAATGTGGCTGCCTCCTATCTCCTACTCCTCCTCGACTGACTGTGGCAGTGTGGCTACCTCCTATCTCCTACTCCTCCTCGACTGACTGTGGCAGTGTGGCTACCTCCTATATCCTACTCTTCCTCGACTGACTGTGGCAGTGTGGCTACCTCCTATCTCCTACTCCTCCTCGACTGACTGTGGCAGTGTGGCTGCCTCCTATCTCCTACTCCTCCTCGACTGACTGTGGCAGTGTGGCTGCCTCCTATCTCCTACTCCTCCTCGACTGACTGTGGCAGTGTGGCTGCCTCCTATCTCCTACTCCTCCTCGACTGACTGTGGCAGTGTGGCTACCTCCTATCTCCTACTCCTCCTCGACTGACTGTGGCAGTGTGGCTGCCTCCTATCTCCTACTCCTCCTCGACTGACTGTGGCAGTGTGGCTACCTCCTATCTCCTACTCCTCCTCGACTGACTGTGGCAGTGTGGCTGCCTCCTATCTCCTACTCCTCCTCGACTGACTGTGGCAGTGTGGCTGCCTCCTATCTCCTACTCCTCCTCGACTGACTGTGGCAGTGTGGCTACCTCCTATCTCCTACTCCTCCTCGACTGACTGTGGCAGTGTGGCTGCCTCCTATCTCCTACTCCTCCTCGACTGACTGTGGCAGTGTGGCTGCCTCCTATCTCCTACTCCTCCTCGACTGACTGTGGCAGTGTGGCTATCTCCTCCCTCCTCGACTCTGTGGCCCTCCTATCTCCTCCCTCCTCGACTGACTGTGGCAGTGTGGCTGCCTCCTATCTCCTACTCCTCCTCGACTGACTGTGGCAGTGTGGCTACCTCCTATCTCCTATCTCTGTGGCAGTGTGGCTATCTCCTACCTCCTCGACTGACTGTGGCAGTGTGGCTACTCTCCTATCTCCTACTCCTCCTCGACTGACTGTGGCTCCTATCTCCTACTCCTCCTCGACTGACTGTGGCAGTGTGGCTACCTCCTATCTCCTACTCCTCCTCGACTGACTGTGGCAGTGTGGCTACCTCCTATCTCCTACTCCTCCTCGACTGACTGTGGCAGTGTGGCTACCTCCTATCTCCTACTCCTCCTCGACTGACTGTGGCAGTGTGGCTGCCTCCTATCTCCTACTCCTCCTCGACTGACTGTGGCAGTGTGGCTACCTCCTATCTCCTACTCCTCCTCGACTGACTGTGGCAGTGTGGCTGCCTCCCATCTGTCCTAGGAATATGGGTCGCTGCCAAGCCAACACTCCTCTCATGGCTTGTCTGTCTAGACCCTACCAAACAACACATGCTCTCAAGTTGACAGACCCAAAGAAGCAACTTCATCATTCAGTGGTGCACCACTGGGCATATCCGCTATGTGCAGATTGTAAACAATAAACTGCAGATTGTTCTTGGATACAGGTGTTGCATCAATGTGAAGTCATTACTTTCATGCAGACATGTTGGTTACTGGCAGTGCTACTTTGCATACATTCAAACTATGAACTGATCCTGAGACATGGGGCTACCAGTTTGCCTTTGTGTTATGGATGGGTTCCCATAGTGTGAATGGACCACACGATGCCAAATGTGATTACACATGGAGTTTGGGTCGTGTTATATCTTGTAGTTGCTGTGTAGTTTTATGTGGTATCAAGTTGGTCTTCTTTGACTCGAGTCTTACTAAAGCAATACTTTGTCTCTATTCTATGAAAAATGTTTGGTAACACTTTCTATGGATACCCTCTTCATAATGCATTATAATACACAACATGTTATTTTTCTACTGTATAATAACGAATGCTTCTTCCTCTGTTTCTTTCCTCTAGACCAAGGCCCTGCAGGTGCGCCCGGTGAGGCTGGATGAGGATGGGGCCATGCAGGAGATCAACAGACCCAACAGGAGCACGTCTAAAGAGCACCTGAGTGAGGTAAGAGAGACGCGCTAGTCCTACCCCCCAGACCATTAGACCCCCAGATAGGCTTGGGAGGTGTACCGTATGTCTCGTATACCGGGGTATTTGGGAAAAGCCACGGATGGCTTTTCAATGCCTTCAATACTGTCAACAGTATTTATTTGAAGTTTTTCAATACATTTTAATATTTGTAGATACTTTTTAAGTTAATGCCAGCAGTCAACTTGTGCAATACGTTAGGAGATAAAGCAGGTTGTATTCTTCATTTCAACTGTCACATTATTTTACATTTATGAAACTTACTGTAGTTCCCCAGAACAGTTGAGTCAGTCAGGTGTTTGTTTGTAAATAGCACAACGGGAGACAGCAGGTGCTGGTGAGTCCATAGCGTTCAATATCTATCAGAGTCTCTGTTGTGCTGCAGACATGAGGTGATGAAGCTACACTTGTATGCAATTCATTACTAAATGTTTGCAATCAGATATCTTATAATGGCTTTCTGACAGAAGTCAAAGAGCTCTGGATGAGTTGTCTGTACAGCTGCCATTTTTTCCATGTGCTTCTTACTAATATTTTTGTTTTCCTCTGCTCCATGTACACATGTGCTGCATCACAATTTTGTTCACTTGCACAATTTCTCTCATTCCCGTTTGCTTGTAGATGTCCACACTCACCGAAAATAAAATTTGGTAGCTAATAGCTATACTTGTGTAACTTTATGAGCTGGATTTGCCTGTCTTTGCAATTATTTTTTATTATTTTCACTCGTTAGCATTTAGCTAACAGCTTCTATGAGATTTCGCTATTAGTTTGTGCTAATTGTGTTAGCATTGTAGTCAAATAAACCCAATGGGCTTTTTTTGCGCTTTCCTTGTGTGCTATGCCGGTAATACTGTAAATCACAGGATAAGAAAAGGACAGTATGACAATATTCAAATCTGGATACCATTCAAGCCTACCATTAGACCCCCAGACCATAAGACCCAGAGACCATCAGACCCCGAGACCATAAGACCCAGAGACCATCAGACCCCGAGACCATAAGACCCAGAGACCATCAGACCCCGAGACCATTAGACCCCCAGACCATAAGACCCAGAGACCATCAGACCCCGAGACCATCAGACCCCGAGACCATCAAACCCCGAGACCATCAGACCCCCAGACCATAAGACCCAGAGACCATCAGACCCCGAGACCATCAGACCCCGAGACCATCAGACCCTGCGACCATCAGACCCCCAGACCCTCCTGGCTACGTTATGTATCCCAGAAAATCCTCCAAATATGCTATGGCCAAATTAAACTGTTTTGCAATAACCAGAAAAGCAAACCATTAGCTGAATATATCAATACATGCCACATCATGAGTTAATAAAAAAATACAACATGACTGCCTACCTTGTTACAACGTGGTTAATTAGGGCTGTATCTCCCCCAGACCCTCCAGAACTCCTAACAGGAGACCAGACCAGCAGCAGGCTATCTAGTTACCTAGTCCAGACTCACACATCATAAATCCACATGCAATAGAAAACCGTCCTGATCAACAGCGACAAGCAGACAACTATTAGCCAAGCCACACAGACACACAGCTATCACACTAGGACTGCATCCCAAATGACACCGTATTCCCTATATAGTGCACTACTTTTGACCAGGGCCTATATGGCCCCATAGGGATTAGGGTGCCATTTGGGATGCATACCAGATGCCCTGCGACATTCAAAGCCTGCTATGGTTATGTAGATGTGACCTAAGGCTGTTCCACTAGGTGGTAGCTGACCCTCGCTGACCAGGACAGCAAAGAGTTAAAGGTCTTTCCAATTACTGCCGTGTGTGTGTCCATATGCTAGCACATTTAAAAGACAAGTGGGTGGTATAGAAAACGGAGGCAGCGAGGGTGTCGGTTGGCGCTAGGGATGAGATAATGCAATTTAGATACAGGAAAAGTAATATGAATTTATGCAAAATCCCCAACCGGGTCATTTTAAATCAATGCAGAATATGCTTCCTAACTAATGCCTGTCAACCAGGCCTCCCTCAGTAAATTCAATCAGACAGTTCATTTAGCTGGAGGATGTAAGGGTGTGTGTGTGTGGGGGGGGCTGCAACTTCTACAGTCAAAGAAGTGATCGAGGAAAAATTATGGAGAGAAAAGATTTTAATGAACTAAATGCGTTGTTCAAGCTATTCAGAATTCCCAAAGAAAATCTAGAGATGTAGAGAGAGAGAAAAAAACACTTCTAAGCCTCCTCTCTCTCTCTCTCTCTCTCTCTCTCTCTCTCTCTCTCTCTCTCTCTCCTGCCATTCCTCATGAATTTGGGCTGTTTTTTAATGAAAAAGTCAGGAGAAAGTGCTGGGTTTGGCAGATAAAAGGGTGCTGGCGGATGACAGTTCTGACAGGCAAATGCGACAGTGAAGGGTGTTGGGGGTACGGGGAGGAGGACCGGGGGAACTGTTCAAATTGCATGCTGTAATCGTCGACGGTGTTAGATATGGCATGTCTCCCTAATCTCCTGCCAAATAGATAGTGCAAAGACGCTGATCGCTGTAGCAATGCCATCCATCCCCAGCTATCCATCTCTTTAAACCACAGATAGGATCTCTGAGCAGAGCTGGGCCCACTCAGGGCGAGACCTGTCTGGCCACTGCTGGAGAGGAACAGTCATTTTCATTAAATGCATAACTCATATTTGATTCCTACACCAAAGTGGTCCCAGGCTATAAGAGTTCTTAACTAATGATGTACTGTGCTGTAGCCGTGATTCATTAGCCAAATGGATTTCCTGTTGATGGACCAGCCCCTGGTTCAGCTGGTCCCCTGCAGAAAGCTGTCGTACAGGCAGGGATTAGGGAAATGTGGAGGGAGATTTTCTGTGCTTCTGTGTCAGTGTGCAGGGGGAGGGTGGAAGGGAGAGAGAGTGTAGCGGGGGGAGAGAGGGTGGCAGTACTGCTGGGGTCTCACCCGCCCAGCCACCCACTCCTGCTGGAGAGCTCGGAGGCCTGCTGCTGGCTGCATGCTGGAAGCTGTCCCTGTTTTTACACACACACAATTCACACTCTGCCGAGCCCCGATTGGCCCATTTCAGTTTCCGCACCTCAAAATCCAATAGTCTGGCCCGTAGGAAAACCAACTGCCAGGCCTCGCCCTGCTTGTCGCCGTGGCTTTGACGGTCCGGGGGAGGGGGCGTGGAAATGGGGAGAGGATTAGAGGGCGAATTTAGCAACATTTCTGTTCTCCGGGGCTGTTTAGTTAACCCTAAAACGCATCCAGCGTCCTCCACACCCCCCCTGACTCCCCCCTATCCTCCCCCACCTCACTGCTGCCTCTCTGGGGCAGGTTCTTAAATCCTTTTGAAGTCCTAAGCGCTTCAGAAATCCATTGAGAGCCATGTATAATGGCTTTTAAGAGAGAGTGTTTAGCTGAATCCCAGCCCCATGGCTTATGAAACGCTGCTTTAATGGATTCTTCCCCTCTTCTCTTCACCAAGACTAAATCCAATGGATTGTCCCTCATTATCATTTAAATAAGCCTCTCTTTCTACTCCAAACGCTCCAACTTGAATGAACCCTGCATAGTAAGGCTAATTCCAAATGGCCTTGGCCTCCTGTTACTGAGTCACACACACATGCACACACACATTATGCATGCATGCACATTCACTCACACACACACTACACATACGTTGTTCGCTTTTGCCCCTTTGTGTCCACATATATGGCTGGCTCTGCCCCTCTGCCCTCCACCTCTACCCCTTCTTCTCCCTCCCTCTATCTCAGGCGGTGGGGACAGGAGGGGTGAATGGAGAGGGAATAGTCTTTTGATTCCCGCAGAGCTGACTTTCCGGTTCACAGTAGGACACCTCCCTAATTGTCACAGTGGGGTTGAGACTGTGATTCAGAAGGCACAGAGGCACTGATGAGGGCTAAAGCGCAGAGGAAGGTGTGGGAGGGAGAGATGGAGGGATTGGAGGTACTATGGACAAAATTGGTCTAGCAGAAAAGTCCCCTCCTGAGACTGCAAATTGCCAATCGAAATGGAGGAATAAAGGGGGGAAAGTGGAAGGAGAGGAAGGAGAGGAAGGAGAGGGAGATTTGGAGATTGGTATTCTGACTGTGACCTGAGTGAGTGACGGAGAGAAAGATAAAAAGAGAGAGAGATGGACTCTCCCTGTCAGAGGCCTCGTCTATCAACAGAAGCGAGCACACTATGTCAGCATACACATGACAGGGTTATTATATAGTATCAGTGTATTTGACATTATATATAAGTGAATGAGACAACCATTATTGGGTTTGTCCTATGGACAGTGCCAACAGAAATTGTATTTGAATTCCATAATTTTGAATTTATATTAGTATATTGAATTTGAATTTAAGATTTTTTAATTTGTAATGCACAAATTGAATCATTGAATTCACAAATTGAAAATGTATTTCATGATTTGAAACTGAAACGGAATGAATATTAAATTCAGTTAAAAAATGACATTTAATGACATATTCATATTCAATATTTATATAAATTAATTTACTGTGTATCACATTTCCAAACTATCATTTCACGTTTATCAAAGTTTCATATATTAAACTTTTCAGATGCATTCAGATTGAGTTTTCAAATTCAGTTCTTTAAATTCAGATTCAAAACCAGAGACAACATCGTGGTACTTTGCCAATCAGGAAAGGTAGAGGAGCATTGCTCTCTGTGGTAAACGGAAGCTTCGGGCATTTTCTGAAGCCAATGTGGCATGTTTCATTTCATTTAAACTATTTTGACCCCAATCCTGAATGATTAGACTCTGGGTAACTTGTCTGAGACCTGAAACATTGCCTTGTCTGGCGTACAGGAGACCTGGGTTAGAACCCCGTCAGTCAAACTAACACATCTTCAGGTCTCAGGCCAGGTTGCTCCTCACATGCATGGATCACCAAACTACCTCTGTCACACTCTCATTAAATGGGGTTCACAGATCCTTCTGCTTCTGTTTGCCACAGAAAGGGTTGTTGTTTTGCAGTTGGCCTGATTTCAACCCAGTCAGTTATATTGGTGCCGTGATCTCTCAATATGCGGTCAAAGGGGGTTGAAATGTAACTGAGGAGGTTCGATGAACCACGCTCTTTTGATGAGTAACTTTACTGGAGACTTGAAGACTTGTTAGCTTCCTGAACTCCTCCCTATGGGCTTTAGCTGTGGGCTAACACAGTCCTGCGAACCCAGTCAGTCACAAGAGCACGATTAAATAGGGAGTGGAAAGGCTATCCTTAGAAGGGCTTTGACGGGACTATTAAACTATATTCTTATTGGGGCAAATTGCGTTTTTTTGTGACACTACGTTCTAACATGCCTTGCACGGCCTGTGAGGGGAACAGAAGGCACGCTCGTGTTCCAGAGAGTCTCTCAGAAATGGGGTCATAATAGCTTTTAGCCAAAAAACTGTTCAAATGCTAGAGACAAATTCATAGGAAGACAATACAATAAACCATTCACATTGGCTTCAGAAACTGCAAGAAGCTTCTTTTTACCACAGAGAGTGTTTCATTCCATCTGTTCTTCTCTACATTTCCTGGCTGGATAAAGTACTAGGATGTTGTCTCTGGTTTAGAAACTACATTTGGAGAACTGAATTTGAATGCATCTGAGAAGTTGAATATATGAAACTTTGATAAACTTTAAATTATAGTTGGTAAACTTGATACACAGAAAATGTATGCAATATCTACTATTTTGAAACTGAATATATAATCATTGAATTTGAATATTCAATTAAATTGATATTGAATTTGAAAACCGAATGCAATATTCATTCAATTCAGTTTCAAATCATGAAATACAAGTTACATTTATCAATTCAATGATTTAAAAAGTGCAGAAATTAAAAAATATCCAATTCAAAATCCTAATACAAATTCAATATAATGTAATACAAATACAATTTCTGTTGTCACTGAAATCGCTCAATATTGTCCATATATGCATACAAAACTCAACTTTGACCCTGAACTACTCCCCATTACTTATACTGTAAATGTTATCCCACTCCACTAAATCATTTTTTCACAAATCAATGAAAGATGGGTTGTTAAGGGTGATGCAATGGAATGATATATTTATGTAGTGCTATACTGTATTCATGTTTCATCTGAGCTGTGGTTCACTCCAAAAACATGGGAGACAGAAGGTTAACATGAATATTGATATTAAACTATAGCGGCCTCATAATATCTGTGTCAGCGGCTGGCTCATGGCCCCTAAAGGTCAACCCTGTTCTCCTCTCTCTCTACAGAGCTCCACTCACTCGCTGTCAGGCCGGGGCTACTCGGTAAGTGACATTTTCATGCTTCATGACTTTTACGGCAGAATTACAATCTCCAACGGCCCTCTTTATGGCTCTGCCGCTCGATACTTTTATTATGTTAAATAGAGTAATGGAGAAATCATCAAATTAGGGACATTAATCTTGAATGACTGGTTAAATTGTAGGAAGGAAGGGAAGACACTGAGCCCCAAATGGCACCCTACTCCCTACGTAGTGCATTACTTTTGACCAGGGCCCCATAGAGTGTCTTGCTCTACCTTGGGTAAATGTGCCTATTTTATTGACATCCATCACGTCAGGCCAGGCAGGCAGGCAGCCATTCAGTGGTTTAGCAGTTTAAGTGTTAGAGGAGGTGTCTTCCTCCAAATGCCTGCCATCTAGTCATTTGATTCAGTTGTCAGACATTATGCTTAAAAGCCTTTTTTTTAACTGAGTGCCTGCATTGATACACAAAAGTAATTTTCCCACTATACATATAAATAATATACTACCTTATCCTTTTAGAAAACCCATAGCATAGCTGTTATTATGTAGGCCTATCTTATGAATAGGGGAAATATAACTCCTTTCACATTGAGCGCTATACTTCCGTTACCGTTGAATTGAAAATGTAGAATGTGTTCTTGTGCAAAGTGAAAATGTTTATACAAAATCTTGTCAGCCCATTCGTTTTATAATGTACACTGGTTCACTTATTGTCATTAGGAAACTATTTTTCCCATTTAAAATTATATTTTGCAGACTACACACCAGTATGTGTTTTTCAAACCTAATGATCCTTTTCACTTATCATTATTTGCAGAAAGCTGATGAGTATATTGCTTTAATGATGAGGCTCGGAGTTGATAGAGGCAGTCGTGAGTCTTTCTAGTTGTCCATGTTGTCCTCTACACTCTACACAAAAAAAAACAAGGTACTATCTAGAAACATAAAATGGTTATTTGGCTGTCCCCATAGGAGAAGTCTTTGAAGAACCATTCTTGGTTCCAGGTAGAACCCTTTTGAGTTCCATGTATAACCCTTTCCATAGAGGGTTGTACATGGAACCCAAAAGAGTTCTACCTGGAACCAAAAGGGGTTCTACGTGGAAACAAAAGGATTATCCTATGGGGACAACCAAATAACCATTTTGGAACCTGGTTTTCTAAGCGTGTACATGAAAGGGCTAATTTATAGAGATACTTTTATCTCCCGTTACAACACTAGACCTGCCTGTGAGTGTCATGGCAATTCGTATTGTTGCTTCAGTGTTATCAAACAAATAAACAACATCTATAAATGGTTTGTCACTGCTAATCAGGGGAAGAGTATCTGCTGAGGTAGCGTTTAAAGAGCCAAACAAAGCTTAAGTTAAAAGACATTGATCTGTGTGGGTCCTTATGGTGCTACTGCTGCATGGAAATGGAACATATCCCATTCCTATTCCCTCATGGCTGCATGAGGGAGATCTCAGAGATGAAAACAAACAAGACCTCCCGGAAGCTGCTGCAGCCCTTTCACTTGAGCTGTCAGTTTGAGTCTGGTGGAGGGAAGGAAGTAAGGAAGGAGAAGGCCCCCTGTCTTTATCTGTTCTTTACGGATAGCGAGGCAGGGGGAGGGTGAGAGAAGAGAGAGAGTAAGATCAACAAAGATCGAGAGAGAGGGAAGTAGAAAAGGAGGGAGGGAAGCAAGAAAAAAGCAAGAAAGTGCACAGGGGCAGGAAGTCTCACATTGTCCTATCTGATGGTGCTGCCCTCTGGGCTGCTTGTGGGCAGAATGATTCAGAGGCTCGGCTCTCTCAGAGTGCGCTCAACTCGGACTTCTGGGGCCACACAGAGGCCCTTATCAGCAGGTGCTCTGGGCTCTGAAATGGGGCCTCGGAACCACCAGGGGCCTGTCTGAGAGAGGCGAAACGAATGCAGCCAACAGGAGGTGTTGTGGCTGGAGGAAGGAGAGGGGTAGCGTGTAGGTGGGGGGGGGGGGTTTATCTGTCACAAGGCACTAAGAGATCAAAAACCCAATCTCTCTTGACAATTTGTTTTCCACTTCTATAGGAGATAACGCCTCTGCTGTTTCCCCGGACATATGTTTCTGACGTTGCGTGCCTGCCAGGCTGCTTTATCAGAGAGGTTCATTTGAGAAGAAGACATTCAGATGTAGACATATACGGAATTGGAGTTGTAGGAGGACTGAAGCAGTAGGTTCAGTAGTAAAAAATGATACATTGTTGGAACATCATATTTATAGGTACATGTTAGCATATATTAACGTACAATATGGCTAGTTCCCCATTAGCATACATGAGCTGTACACATCCGACTCCTTACATGAATCTGTATTAAACTCCATCGCTGATAACAGGTCATATACAGCACAACCACTGAGCACCACTATCAGTCTGAGGTCAAATTGGATGTGGAATAGTTTCAGGTCCTGTTTCCCTCTCCTCTCTTCTGTGTTCCTCTGGCTTTATTATAGTGTTACACGTTTGGGAGACAATATCTGGCCCATTTCCTCAGCTGTTCACTACCTGCTTGTTTTTACAGGGGAGAGGAGAAGGAGATGGCCCCTGTCCCTAAGTCTTTCTGGTGAATTATCTTTCTCTCTGGGGCCCTCGATAAAAACCTCCAGTTCTCCTCTGTGCCTCGCTCGGCGAGATAGGCTTTTAAGAGACGGAGAGAAATGTCAAAATATCACGATGTGGCTATCTGCCCCTCCAATATCCTCTGCAGGCTTGAAACAAAACAGAGGAAGACCGTTTACGAAAATATAAAACAGCTCCTTTTCACCAAGAGGAAGCGATTGAGCTTCCCCCAGCCACTGAAGGCCCAACTCTTGTTTTCCCCCCTTCACAATGCAGTCTTGAAAATGCAACACAGTGACCAGGGCAGGGTTTCCCAAACTCGGTGCTCGGGACCAAATAATCAACTTCAAATAATCAACTAATCATCAAGCATTGATCAGCCCAATGTGTAGTGCTAGGGCAAAAAACTAAACGTGAATCCATTGGGGTCCCGAGGACCGAGTTTGGGAAACGCTGGAATAGTGCCAGACCCTTTCAATGATGGACTCTTTATGTCACTGCCTACGTCGATAAAAAACAGACATCCAGGGACTGAAATTCCAACAAATCACGAGGCAGACATGCCGGAACGTCGCGATTCAAAACCAAAGTTTGCATGCAAAACCTTTATCATGGTTTTAGTAGCCGGCAGGTTAGAGCATTGGGCCGGTAACCGAAAGGTTGTTAGATCGAATCCCCGAGCTGACAAGGTAAAAATCTGTCGTTCTGCCCCTGAACAAGGCAGTTAACCCACTGTTCCTAGCCGTCATTGTAAATAAGAATTTGTTCTTAACTAACTTGCCTAGTTAAATACAGGTTAAATAAAGAAATGTAGTTGATGCAAACGAGCCACCTGTGAAATGCACTCGTTAAAAATTACCTCTGATTTCCATCTTGCTATGTTATTCAACTGGATAAATTAGTGACGTAGGCATTGACGTAGTTCCTCTGTGCCAATAGAGTCACTGTGTTGTGTTTTCAGACTATTCATAATGATTGTAGATAGACCTTGTACTGAGATGCAGTTGGAATGCTGATACTGTACGTTTTTGGGAGGGTTCATCAGTATGTTAGTAGTTACAAGCTCTAGGTTGAGCTGGAGTGTTTATAGCTCACAGACACACCTGTTGGGTATTACCCTGCTCCGATTTATTTAATCATATTTTATGCTAGAGTCTACACTCAAACATAACATTCACAATGTCATCTGTGCGTTTCTAAAACAACCTCATTTAATTGATTTAGCATTCATGACCTCCGCTTTGTTCCAAATAAATGTAATTGTCTGACAAGCAAGGTTTAAAGACAAAAGATCTTTATCAAATACATAATAAGCTCTATTAAAAAGCTTCATGGTTTATTTAACTAAACAACATGATTCATCGGATTAAATGTTAAATAAACCGATTGTTATAAAAGCCAAAGAAGGAAATTGAGGGGAAATTATACAACATATTTAATGTGATTTTACTATAAAAATGTACATCTTTCTCAGTGAATGTAACGTCACATATTACCCACCAATACACCCTATGAGCTGAGGAAGGCCCTATCTTTTCCCCTACATTAAAACTCTCTCGCTCTCTCTCTATTGCTCTCTGTCTCTTTCTCTCTGTATTTCTGTGTTTTACTCTCTCTCTATCTTTGTCCACAGTATATTTGTCTACCCCCTCTCACCTTGAAACTCCCCCATCCCAGACCGCCTCTGTTCGGCCATAGTTTCCATCGTCTTGCAGGTGTCTAGCTACATACCAGCGGCCCCTGCACATTGTGAAAATTAGTCAAATAAACCAATGGCCCAGCAGGAAAGGGTTGGAGCCCTGACATTGGCCCCTCCCTCTAGTGAGGTGTTGTCTGTCAGGGGCGCTCCAGAAGGGCTGTCCGGGTTGAAAACCCTATTTGATTATGCCTGTGTGCGGGCCTGCTTCAGAGCAGGGGCCTGCTGCTCCCCTCTCGCCGGGGGAGCCCGGCTGTTGCCACTAGCAACAGATAAAAATGTCTGTTAACCACAGCAGGGCCCACAACACATCAATCATTTGCTCCAGATAAAGGCTTTAGGCTTCTGGGTGCCCGGCACACTGAATGGCGGTGGACAGAAAATCCCCTTTCCAATGACTGCACAGCCCCTATGGTGGAGGGGTGGAGATGCCATTTAAAATCCGCCAACACAAAAGGTACTCTGGGAGAGGTCATTTGAATAAAAAGGCGACATGGTGAATTAGTGCAGGCCTGGCCTCAGAAACCGCCGGCATAGTTCGCTTGTTCTAAATGAACTCTTAATTGCTTTTGCCCACTTGGCTTTGCGCCTAAGGCTTTGTGCAAGAGATGGGGAGTTCGGCATCACTGCATACCCGCATATGGCTTTTCGAATGGAATTGATATTAGTGACTGAAAAACAACTTAGAATGACCTAGAGGGCTGTGAAGTGATTTTGGCCCAGTGGCATCTTTCTCTAGAGGTGACTTTAATGGTTCATTTCAGCCCTTTCTCAATCCAAACCACTGTTAAAAGTAGAACTAATATTAGAGAATGTACAAGGCTCTATGTAGATCTAATAGATTATTAAATGAATCACAGTGTTACAACCATGTTTATGTCACACTGAAACACACAGACCCCAGGGGTATAGGGTAAATATATATTGGTTTTTCTTGGTTGATGCCCCCCACCAACTTGGCCCAATTTAAGTGACGATGCTCTCAGGATTTGTATACCGCTGGCATTCCCCATTAACTTACACCTTCCTAATATTGAGTTCCACCTCCCCTTTTTCCCTCAGAACAGCTTCAATTCGTTGGGGCATGGTGTCGAAGGTGTTGAAAGCGTTCCACAGGGATGCTGGCCCATGTTGACTCCAATGCTTCCCACAGTTGTATCAAGATGTCTGGATGTCCTTTTGGTGGTGGACCATTATTGATACACATGAGAAATTGTTGAGCCTCAAATATCCAGCAGCGCTGCAGTTCTTTACACAAACTGGTGCGCCTGGTACCTACTACCATACCCAGTTCAAAGATGCATTTTCTCTTGCCCATTTATCCTCTGAATGATGCACATACACAATCCATATCGCAAGGCTTAAAAATCTGTCTTTAACCCATCTTCTCCCCTTCATCTACACTGATTGAAGTGGATTTAACAAGTGAAATCAGTAAGAGATCATAGCTGTCACCTGGATTCACCTTGTCACTCTATGTCATGGAGGTGTTCCTAATATTTTGTACACAGTGTATATGGGCGCTCTAGACAAGTAATTCTACTCATATATTACATACACCGCAATCAAGGCCCAATTACATGCTACTTTCATTTCTAAAATCTCTGAATGCAGACTTGAATGCTTTAATAAGCTGTATAATGAATGATCTGGGTGTTTGGCCATTCTCCTAGATTTACTATGGCTTTTATAGCCCATTATAACATACCATTTGCTTCAGCAAATTACAATGCTCGATATCATTATCCAACCCTAAACCTGATCATAAATGAAACCTCCCATTTCAAACATCCATCTGTCTGGGGAGGGATTTCTGGCTGCATTCTCATCGGGGAGGGAAATGAAGGACAGAGAGGGGAGAGAGTGAGAGAAAGAGGGAGAGAGGCCAGAGAGGGAGAGAAATGCGAGAGAGAGCGGAGAGAGTAGCCTCCTGTGGGTTGTGAATGACTTCACTTCGTCAGTCAGAAGCATTCATTCATGTAATCAGCCCTGGCTCTTTCTCTCTGCCTCCTCTCCTCCCAGCTCAAAGCTCAGAGGCCACATTAAAAGCTAATCAGTGGCCATCTTGGTGGAGAGGCTGTGATGCTGACTCTTCTAACCAGGATCACTAACTTTCCTGCTGTCATCTGGCACAGAAGCAGATTAGTATGTGCAGATCGATATGATTAGAGGGCTTGGCCTTACAATGTCACCAAAGAGGGGTGTATTTGTATTCAAAATGGCACCAGCTCTATCATTCTTTCTTCCTCTCCTTTTCCCTTTCATTTCCCTTCCCCTCTGTCTTTCTCGCTTTGCCTTTCTCTCTCTTTCTCTTTTCTGTCTCTGTATACGGTATATATAACATGTGCCATTTAGTAGACACTTATCCAAGGTGACTTGGATAAAAGAAATGTGTGCATACTGTAAATGTTTCACTCATGGGTGGTCTAGGGAATCAAACCAACATTACAAAACCCCCGCTCCATACTCTACCACCTGAGCTACAGAGGACCACTCTCTAGCAACTTGATTATACACTGAAGGGAACATAATAAATCAGGGTCATTTTGTACACTGCTGCAGGTAATTAATTCAGCATGGCTAGTTAAATATTAGTCAAAGGTAGAGACACACAGACAGACATATATCCGTCCCCTCCAGGTATCCACCGAAAACCATTTTAGATCTGGTAAAAAAAAATACATCTTTGTGATTTTGAGGCAGCGCATCTTGTCTTGACTTTTTCTATGCTCCATTCCCACATGTGAAAACATCTTACTGCACTGCTGTGCCTAGCTGTTGAAATCCTCTCTCCACTTAGTCTGTCTCCCGAGCGCCCTAACGATTGTTTCAGGAAACAAGCAGGAAACATACCTGTGATGGCCAAATCTTACTGGGAGAGGAAGAACAAAAACATGCAACAGATAGCTGCAGGCTTGTGTCAGAGGAAGGACCTAAAAATAATCAAAGACTCCAGCCACCCAAGTCATAGACTGTTCTCTCTGCTACCGCACTACAAGCGGTACCGATGCACCAAGTCAGGACCCTGAACAGCTTCTACCTCCAATTCATAAGTCTGCTAAATTGTTAGTTAAATAGTTAACCAAATAGCTACCAGGACTCTCTGAATGGACCCTTTCTGCACCCTTTCTATTACTTGTCTATTTTCTTTCTCTCTGCGTTGTTGGGAAGGGCCCGTAAGTCAGCATTTCACTGTTAGTCTACACCTGTTGTTTATGAAGCATGTGATGAATAGCATTTGATTTGATTTGATTTGGAGCAGAGCTGAGAACAGAGTAAACGTCCTCTACTGTGAGACTAAAGACCCGTGGGCCTCGCCGAACCCCGAGAGCTGCCACCACCAAGAGCTCCCACCACCGCGTAAACAAAGCCTGAAATGAAGGGGAGCCTGGGGCTGACACATTAACACCACTGCTAAAATGTTTATTTTATGGCCCTGGTGGATTCCACCATTGGGACTTCAGGGGCGGAAAATGAACACCACTTGCCTTCGCCTGCCTGCCTTTTTGCAGTCTCTCATTTGAATCTAGCGTTTTTTCTCATCTCTTTTTGTCCGTCGCCTCGCTCTCTGCGACTCTCACACCCCCAACAACACTTCCTTAGCTCATTTTAAAGGTACTAAAACCCTGGCTCATAGCCTTTTAAGGGTGTTAGGTGATACTTTATTCATTTTTCATTTTAAGGCCTAAAATCTGAATGTCTTTAGCTGTAATGCAGGCTGTAGCTCTGGTTGCCATGCCACGATTCAGTGGTTCGCAGCAAGGCCTTTAGGTTACAAAGTAACCACACAAGAGGATAATACTACAGTACATTCCATAGGATTATCTTTGGCTTTCCCCCCTCCAGAAACTCACCAGAGCCAATCATATCCCCTCCACATAAGTGTGCGGTTCGCGAAGCCATACAATAATTTAGTAAGTAGGTCATGTTCTGCCGATCGTCTTCTAATCACTCAACGAAACCACCATTTTTCCCCGTCTGAGCCCCTGAGCCTTGCTTCTGGGAGTCCCAGCACCAACACACTCACTAATTTGGTTTTCTGTCATGTTTTTTTTCTTCTCCTTTTCCTTACCCCATATCTGACAGTCGACATGCGACACAAGCCCCCTCCCACACCTCCTCCTCCCTCCCTCTCTCCAGGTTCTGTCTGGTGGAGCAGCAGGCAAGGTGGCAGATTATAGGAGGAGTGGTATAATTATACTTCCAGCTGATTTTGCTCTGTTTATGAGGGAAAGAACTGTTAATGACAGTGTTGTATATTACGTCTCCCTGAGGCCACATACTGAGTACAGCATAGTCTGGGGAGGAGCTGCAGGAGCCTGGTTCCGTTTCTTCATCAGCTTCACCTACTACTGGCTGCTTTCTTTGTGTGTTTCTCTCTCTCTCTCTCTCTCTCTCTCTCTCTCTCTCTCTCTCTCTCTCTCTCTCTCTCTCTCTCTCGTTCTTCTTTCTCTCTCTCTCTCTCTCTCTCTCTCTCGTTCTTCTTTCTTTCTTTCTCTCTCTCTCTCTCTCTCTCTCTCTCTCTCTCTCTCTCTCTCTCTCTCTCTCTCTCTCTCTCGTTCTTCTTTCTCTCTCTCTCTCTCTCTCTCTCTCTATCTCTCTCTCTCTCTCGTTCTTCTTTCTGAGAAAGTAAAAAAACAATAGCACAGAGATAGAGCTTGTGGTTTTTGATGCGATGTCACCTCGTTTCACTATGGTTAGGCCTGGGGCTAACAGACGCGCAGAGCAGGTACAACCCAGATTTCCTGTAATGTGTGTGTGAGGCATGTGGGCGCTCGCTGACGCTGCACGAGGCAAACAACAGCGGGCCTTGAACGTTCAAAGTCCACCCTGATGGTGTGCAGAACACCCATGCTGGCTAGCTCATGATAAGGGGGCCCTGACTAGCCCCACCACCCACCTCCCCACAACGGCTTACTAGCAGCACCATGCGGTGAGAGGACTTGACCAGCCAAGCCCTGGCATCCCCTCCCTCAGGCCAGGCCCTGCATAGTGTTTCTCATCTACGTGCTCTCACACACGTGGGCCAGATCTGATCTCCAAAATTGCAGATGAGTTTGTTTTTAGATAAAGGCGCTTAATCATAATTGCTGATCTGGCTTTACATGTGGCATTCAACCAGTGATGTAGTCCCACTGGCAGATGTCTGATCTCACAGTGTAGAGAGGCTGGATGGCTTTCAGCATCCTCACTCTCTCTGGGTCATTATTGGTGTTATTTGACTATATGTAAATCCCCAGTCAGTCAGTGTAAAGCTAATGTCTGTGTCTCTGGGTACACCAGACTAATGCCTGTGTCTCTGGGTACACCAGACTAATGCCTGTGTCTCTGGGTACATCAGACTAATGCCTGTGTCTCTGGGTACACCAGACTAATGTCTGTGTCTCTGGGTACACCAGACTAATGTCTGTGTCTCTGGGTACACCAGACTAATGCCTGTGTCTCTGGGTACACCAGACTAATGCCTGTGTCTCTGGGTACATCAGACTAATGCCTGTGTCTCTGGGTACACCAGACTAATGTCTGTGTCTCTGGGTACACCAGACTAATGTCTGTGTCTCTGGGTACACCAGACTAATGTCTGTGTCTCTGGGTACACCAGACTAATGTCTGTGTCTCTGGGTACACCAGACTAATGTCTGTGTCTCTGGGTACACCAGACTAATGTCTGTGTCTCTGGGTACACCAGACTAATGTCTGTGTCTCTGGGTACACCAGACTAATGTCTGTGTCTCTGGGTACACCATACTAATGTCTGTGTCTCTGGGTACACCATACTAATGTCTGTGTCTCTGGGTACACCAGACTAATGTCTGTGTCTCTGGGTACACCAGACTAATGCCTGTGTCTCTGGGTACACCAGACTAATGCCTGTGTCTCTGGGTACATCAGACTAATGCCTGTGTCTCTGGGTCCACCAGACTAATGCCTGTGTCTCTGGGTACACCAGACTAATGCCTGTGTCTCTGGGTACACCAGACTAATGTCTGTGTCTCTGGGCACACCAGACTAATGTCTGTGTCTCTGGGTACACCAGACTAATGTCTGTGTCTCTGGGCACACCAGACTAATGTCTGTGTCTCTGGGCACACCAGACTAATGTCTGTGTCTCTGGGTACACCAGACTAATGTCTGTGTCTCTGGGCACACCAGACTAATGTCTGTGTCTCTGGGCACACCAGACTAATGTCTGTGTCTCTGGGTACACCAGACTAATGCCTGTGTCTCTGGGTACACCAGACTAATGCCTGTGTCTCTGGGTACACCAGACTAATGTCTGTGTCTCTGGGTACATCAGACTAATGTCTGTGTCTCTGGGTACACCAGACTAATGCCTGTGTCTCTGGGTACACCAGACTAATGCCTGTGTCTCTGGGTACACCAGACTAATGCCTGTGTCTCTGGGTACACCAGACTAATGCCTGTGTCTCTGGGTACACCAGACTAATGTCTGTGTCTCTGGGTACACCAGACTAATGCCTGTGTCTCTGGGTACATCAGACTAATGTCTGTGTCTCTGGGTACACCAGACTAATGTCTGTGTCTCTGGGTACACCAGACTAATGTCTGTGTCTCTGGGTACACCAGACTAATGTCTGTGTCTCTGGGTACACCAGACTAATGTCTGTGTCTCTGGGTACATCAGACTAATGTCTGTGTCTCTGGGTCCACCAGACTAATGTCTGTGTCTCTGGGTACACCAGACTAATGTCTGTGTCTCTGGGTACACCAGACTAATGTCTGTATCTCTGGGTACACCAGACTAATGCCTGTGTCTCTGGGTACCCCAAACTAATGTCTGTGTCTCTGGGTACACCAGACTAATGTCTGTGTCTCTGGGTACACCAGACTAATGTCTGTGTCTCTGGGTACACCAGACTAATGTCTGTGTCTCTGGGTACACCAGACTAATGTCTGTGTCTCTGGGTACACCAGACTAATGCCTGTGTCTCTGGGTACACCAGACTAATGTCTGTGTCTCTGGGTACACCAGACTAATGTCTGTGTCTCTGGGTACACCAGACTAATGTCTGTGTCTCTGGGTACACCAGACTAATGTCTGTGTCTCTGGGTACACCAGACTAATGTCTGTATCTCTGGGTACACCAGACTAATGTCTGTGTCTCTGGGTACACCAGACTAATGTCTGTGTCTCTGGGTACACCAGACTAATGTCTGTGTCTCTGGGTACACCAGACTAATGCCTGTGTCTCTGGGTACATCAGACTAATGTCTGTGTCTCTGGGTACATAAGACTAATGTCTGTGTCTCTGGGTACATCAGACTAAGGCCCCATGCACCTATTGATATGAAGGCCACCTGTTTCACTCTCTCTCATCTGACATAGACACTATCTGACCAAGATGTGTCTTTACTTTGTCTTTGAAGCCTGGATGAAACAGAAATAGTACACACTGGTTCTGATATATAGTCACATATTTCTCGATAGTGTGAGAAATTGTGTTTTGCTTAGATCTTCAATTACATATTTGTTGGCATTTAGCCAATTATCCGTCAGCCTACCGCGGCCCTCCGTGTAGTTCTCTACCCAGTCAAAGGATCCCAAACATAATCCCATTCCCTACATCACACAGTAGGTCATCTGTACCTGCCTCACTATTAGGCAGGCCTCTCCCAATGGGAGAGTGCATCACATTCTTCCCTGACCTCCTTGGGCCCCCAACCAACCAGAATCATATTAAAGATTCATGTCCATAGGGACAGCGACCGCGAAGGCGATTCCTTCCTGTTGTTCACTCTCACCACCACAGTATGGACACCCAGGAATTGCATTAGCTTTCAGAAATCTGCATTTTCAAAATGCAGAAAATAGAAACATTTGCATTTTAAACCATTTCACCTGCGTTTTATATTGAACGTCAACAGTGTTTTATTGCTTGAATAAGGGGAATTGAGATTCGACAGACTTCTTTTAATCAGATGACACCAGACACAAGTGCAATGCTATTTGGCTAGCTGCCACATATATTTTGTGATGTTTTTCATAGAAAGAATGTAGCCAATTACCTTCCTAATGATTTGCTTGAAGTTAATCTTGCATTTTGAAGAAAAACTACACCTGAGGAAAATACCGGAGAAAAGTAGCCTACACATCAGTCAGAAGCGCTGTCTGGTGATCCAATGACGAGAGCAAATATATTTCATCCGAGTGGAGAAGTGCAGCTGAAGCACGAAATTACTTATTTTCCATTCATGATTTGGAGCGACTGAAGCCGAGCAGAATCTACAATAAGAAACTAATTTAGATCTGCGTTTATAAAACGCAGCAAGAATATTTTTCTGTGTTTTATCTTTGCTTTTCTGCGTGAAAATAGCAGAATCCTGCGTTAACGTGACCCCTGACCCCCTCCTGTTCTTCACTCTGCTTGCCATAGTGTGGACTCCCTCCTGTTTTCCACTCTGCCCGCCACAGTGTGGACCCCCTCCTGTTCTCCACTCTGCCTACCACAGTGTGGACCCCCTCCTGTTCTCCACTCTGCCCGCCACAGTGTGGACCCCCTCCTGTTCTCCACTCTGCTTGCCACAGTGTGGACCCCCTCCTGTTCTCCACTCTGCCCGCCACAGTGTGGACCCTCTCCTGTTCTCCACTCTGCCCGCCACAGTGTGGACCCCCTCCTGTTCTCCACTCTGCCCGCCACAGTGTGGACCCTCTCCTGTTCTCCACTCTGCCCGCCACAGTGTGGACCCCCTCCTGTTCTCCACTCTGCCTACCACAGTGTGGACCCCCTCCTGTTCTCCACTCTGCCCGCCACAGTGTGGACCCCCTCCTGTTCTCCACTCTGCTTGCCACAGTGTGGACCCCCTCCTGTTCTCCACTGACACCGCTCTGCCCGCCACAGTGTGGACCCCCTCCTGTTCTCCACTGACACCTCTCTGCCCGCCACAGTGTGGACCCCCTCCTGTTCTCCACTGACACCACTCTGCCCGCCACAGTGTGGACCCCCTCCTGTTCTCCACTGACACCGCTCTGCCCGCCACAGTGTGGACCCCCTCCTGTTCTCCACTGACACCTCTCTGCCCGCCACAGTGTGGACCCCCTCCTGTTCTCCACTGACACCGCTCTGCCCGCCACAGTGTGGACCCCCTCCTGTTCTCCACTGACACCACTCTGCCCGCCACAGTGTGGAACAGGTCTGGACATGTGGGAGATTAAGCGGGCCCTGCTGTCTCAGTGGGCTCCCTGTCTCCATGTCTCCCCGTTCCCAGACTAGAGAAGGCAAATCTGGTACCTAGCCTCCTGCTCTCCCTCCCACCATCCCAACTTCCCTCCCTCCGCAGAGTGTCAAGCCATGGCAGCGGGTCATCCTGGCCAGGCCCGGCTTCATCACGTCTGCCAGATGGGCCGAGGTTTAGATCCCTACTCCCACGATGGAGGGGGGGGGGGAGGTGGTGGAGGGAGGGAGGGAGGGAGGCTGAAAGGGAGGGAGGTGGTGGAGGGAGGTGGTGGAGGGAGGTGGTGGAGGGAGGGAGGGAGGGAGGGAGGGAGGGAGGGAGGGAGGGGGAGGGAGGGAGGGAGGGAGAAAGGGAGGGAGGGAGAAAGGGAGGGAGAAGGGAGGGAGGGAGGGAGGGAGAAAGGGAGGGAGGTGGTGGAGTGAGGGAGGGAGGGAGGGAGAAAGGGAGGGAGGTGGTGGAGGGAGGGAGAAAGGGAGGGAGGGAGAAAGGGAGGGAGAAAGGGAGGGAGGTGGTGGAGTGAGGGAGGGAGAAAGGGAGGGAGGTGGTGGAGGGAGGGAGAAAGGGAGGGATGTGGTGGAGGGAGGGAGGTGGTGGAGGGAGGGAGAAAGGGAGGGAGGTGGTGGAGGGAGGGAGAAAGGGAGGGAGGTGGTGGAGGGAGGGAGAAAGGGAGGGAGGTGGTGGAGTGAGGGAGGGAGAAAGGGAGGGAGGTGGTGGAGAAAGGGAGAAAGGGAGGGAGGTGGTGGAGAAAGGGAGAAAGGGAGGGAGGTGGTGGAGAAAGGGAGAAAGGGAGGGAGGTGGTGGAGGAAGGGAGAAAGGGAGGGAGGTGGTGGAGGGAGGGAGAAAGGGAGGGAGGTGGTGGAGGGAGGGAGAAAGGGAGGGAGGTGGTGGAGGAAGGGGATAAAACAGTAATGATTTTTGTTTTCATTTACATTGCAAGTTATTACATTTTAATGTAACACCTCTTGGGACCCGGGAGCATTAAATGGCTGTTCTTGAATAATCGACACTAACTGCAAGCAAATGCTGGGGAGAAAAGAAATTAGCTAGCGCAGCAATTTGGCATAGTGATTATAGTCTCCTCTGAGGCAGTTCCTGATGATTTAAGAATGCTAACATTTAAGCAAGTCAGATCTCATTACTCCTCAAGGTTAAATCGAGCTGCGTCGGAGGGAAGGGGAGGCATCCGTCGCTAGATTGGAAATTAGGTCTCTATTTTCTTTTTTTCATGCTTCGTGTTCCTATCTCTTGCTTTGACAGTGGCTTGTTTGAAAATGGCTTGTGCTCAGGGCAGGAATCAGCGAGACCCCGGTGACACTTTGGAGCCAGATTTTAATTGGATCAGTGATATTCTGTTTCTGAGCTGTAATGTCTCCTCTGTGCCAAATAACATCACTTAGCTATGCGCAATAAAAGATGGCTTTTAAACTGCAGTTCATTTTGCAGTAGACCTGTATTTTGTAGATGCAGACTTTCCAAATAGATAGAGACAATTGAAAAGAACAACAAGAAATACTGAACGACAATTGTCTTGTGTATTCACACATTTCAGATTGTGCCATAAATGCACCTTTATGTTGTATTTTTCCATTCTTTCACGTGTAATAGGAAAAGAAAACAATTTTCGAAGCAATTTCAGTTCCATCGTCTTTTGTCCAGCATGTACCTCATTCAGCAATTCATTCACTTGTTTTCCACACAACAACCTTGATCCAATTAGCTGACAGGGACAATAGCTTGCTCTTCCTTCCGTAAGCCAAACAAATGTGAAAGGTTATAACAATACGGAAGCCTTTTTCCATTACCGGCCGTCAGATCCTTTGAAACGTGTTTAAACCCGTTGTTTATTTGTCACCCTGTTCTTTTTCCATCCAAAGGGGCTCAGCTGGGAAAGTGAAAGGCGATGAGGATAATGATGCGAGGGGGAGCAGAGAGGATGCAGATGTACTTTACTATAACGCGTTAGACCTGTGATAAATTCTCCCCGGCACGGCACAACCAGAGAGGAGAGAGAAGTTGGTACTGAGACAGATGGGTTTGACTTTTATCTCTACGGCTTCTGAAGGGAGGAGGAGAAATCTAAACATTTGTTGCCACTGCTACGATGAGATTTATTTAAAGTAAGGCATGAGCAGGAGCTGAAAAGCTACTTTGGGGAATATGCTGTATCTCCCCTCCCAGCTGTTGTTGTTTCTATGCAAAAAGGAAAACATTGCAAGTCAAATGTAATCATCATAACATTGGGTTATGCATCATTCCGAATATAATATGAGGTTCACCGTCGCCTGGAATTCCTTATTTTGCCTGTAATTTGCATATTGCAATGCTACTAAGAACACTGTTGTTAATAAGAACCAATCACTATCTCTGTCCTTGCATTTTTAGAACATCTAAGAACATGTTGTTGTTTCAAAGTGAATACATTATCTACACTTCATTATGAATTGTTGGAAGCAGACGCCACAGTTCCTATTTTTCTTCTTGTAGTCAGATATACATATGTAGGCTAGCTTCTTGGTACGCTTCGTGACGCTTTCTGGTCACCAATGGGATTCGTGTTATCAGGAACGTAGCTGGCTACGACCATAGCGGGGTTAAAAAGCCTTTAAATTGTAACCAGGAATTTCCACATGAAACATTCCTGTTTAAGTATGATTAAGACAGATTAAAGAGGGTTTGTTTGCTTCTTAAAGGCCCCGTGACAGTTTGGAAATGGATCGAGTAGAGCTTTCACAGCCGTGGTCTTCCTAATCCCACTCCAAGATTTCTCACCCACATTCCCTGGAAATGATTTACATGAAGTTTTCACATGGGCTTTGAGTCAAGCACAAGCACCTCAAGGTTCCTACCTCCCAGTTAATTCAGCAAATAATAAACCAACACATTCATTCTTGTAGACTGTTTTTTAAAGCTGTTGATGCAATGTGGAGAGAAGAATCAACAACATACACCATACAGTTGAAGTCTGAAGTTTACATACACCTTATCCAAATGCATTTAATCCTCCTTTCGTCCTTCTGTGGCTCAGTTGGTAGAGCATGGCACTTGTAACGCCAGGGTAGTGGGTTCGATTCCCGGGACCACCCATACGTAGAATGTATGCACACATGACTGTAAGTCGCTTTGGATAAAAGCGTCTGCTAAATGGCATATATTATATTATCCTACTAAAAAAAAACAGTTTTAGGTCAGTTTATTTTAAGAATGTAAAATGTCAGAATAATAGTAGAGAGAATTATTTATTTCAGCTTTAATTTCTTTCATCACATTCCCAGTGTGTCAGAAGTTTACATACACTCAATTAGTATTTGGTAGCATTGCATTTAAATTGTTTAGCTTGGGTCAAACGTTTCGGGTAGACTTCCACAAGCTTCCCACAATAAATTTGGTGAATTTTGGCCCATTCCTCCTGACAGAGCTGGTGTAACTGAGTCAGGTTTGTTGGCCTCCTTGCTCACACACACTGTTTCAGTTCTGCCCCCACATGTTCTATAGGATTGAATTTGTTGTCTTTAAGCCATTTTGCCACATCTTTGGAAGTATGCTTGGGGTCATTGTCCATTTGGAAGACCCATTTGCGACCAAGCTTTAACTTCTTGACGGATGTCTTGAGATGTTGCTTCAATATATCCACATAATTTTCCATCCTCATGATGCCATCTATTTTGTGAAGTGCACCAGTCCCTCCTGCAGCAAAGCACCTCCACAACATGATGCCGCCACCCCTGTGCCAAACAGTTCTATTTTTGTTTCATCAGTCCAGAGGACATTACTCCAAAAAGTATGATCTTTGTCCCCATGTGCAGTTGCAAACCTGCTTTTTTATGGCGGTTTTGGAGCAGCGATTTTGGAGCAGCGGCTTCTTCCTGGCTGAGCGGCCTTTCAGGTTATGTTGATATAGGACTCGGGTTAATTGTGGATATAGATACTTTTGTACGTTCATCTCTAGGAGACAGAACGCGTCTCCTTCTTGAGTGGTATGACTGCTACGTGGTCCCATGGTGTTTATACTTGCGTACTATTGTTTGTACAGATGAACATGGTACTTTCAGGCATTTGGAAATTGCTCCCAAGGATGAACCAGACTTGTGGAGGTCTACCATTTTTTTCTGAGGTCTTGTTTTCTTTTGATTTTCCCATGATGTCAAGCAAAGAGGCACTGCGTTTGAAGGTAGGCCTTGAAATACATCCACAGGTACACCTCCAATTGACACAAATGATGTCAATTAGCCTTTCAGAAGCTTCTTGACATAATTTCTGGAATTTTCCAAGCTGTTTAAAGGCACAGTCAACTTAGTATATGTAAACGTCTGACCCACTGGAATTGTGATACAGTGAGTTATAAGTGAAGTAATTTGTCTGTAAACAATTGATGTAGATGTCCTAACCGACTTGCCAAAACTATAGTTTGTTAACATAACATTTGTGGAGTGTTTGAAAAACAAGTTTTAATGACTCCAACCTAAGTGTATGTAAACTTCAACTGTATATACAAAAGTATGTGGACACCCCTTCAAATGAGTGGATTTGGCTATTTCAGCCACACCTGTTGCTGACAGGTGTATAAAATTAAGCACGCAGACATGTAATCTTCATAGACAAACATTGGCAGTAGTATGGCCTTACTGAAGAGCTCAGTGACTTTCAAGGTGGCACCGTTATAGTTTCTGTCCTGCTAGAGCTGCCCTGGTCAAATTTTAGTGCTGTTATTGTGAAGTGGAAATATCTAGGAGCAACAACGGCCCAAGCCTACGATCACCATGAGCAATGCCAAGCGTCGGCTGGAGGGGTGTAAAGCTCATCACCATTGGACTCTGGAGCAGTGGAAACGCGTTCTCTTGAGTGAGGAATCACGCTTAAATATTTGGCAGTTCGATGGATGAATCTGGGTTTGGCTGAAGACAGGAGAACACTACCTGCCCGGGTCAGTGCACTTTCAAATGTTGTTATTTGCCATCATTGTAAACCTGCCAACCAACCACACATTATACAATACATTTATTCAACAAAAGAATGAGTGAGAGTTTTTGCCACAGCCCGGCTCGTGGGAAGTGACAAAGAGCTCTTATAGGACCAGGGCACAAGTAATCATATAATAATAACCAATAATTTTGCTCTTTATTTAGTTATCTTACATATAAAACCTTATTTGTTAATCGAAAATTGTGAATAACTCACCACAGGTAATGAGAAGGGTGTGCTTGAAAGGATGCACATAACTCTGTAATGTTGGGTTGTATTGGAGAGAGTCTCAGTCTTAAATCATTTTTCACATGCAGTCTGTGCCTGTATTTAGTATTCATGCTATTGATGTCAAAAATACACTCTCACATAGGTACATGGTTGCAGAGGGCATCAGTGTCTTAACAGCGCGATTTGCCAAAGCAAGAAACTATCCAGAAATCTGGCAGTGGCTTCTGATTAAATAACATTTTTACAGAACCGCTTGTTGCAATTTCAATGAGGCTCTCTTGTTCAGATATCGGTACATGGACTGGATAACGAGTCCAGTTGTTTGTGTCATCAATTTCAGGAACGTACCTGCGTATTTGCACACCCAACTCACTCAGGTGCTTCACTATATCACATTTGACATTGTCCGTAAGCTTGAGTTAATTTACACACAAAAAAATCATACAATGATGGAAAGACCTGTCTGTTGTCCTTGTTAATGCAGACAGAGAAGCGCTCCAACTTCTTAATCATAGCCTCAATTTTGTTCCGTACATTGAATATAGTTGCGGAGAGTGCCTGACATCCTAGATTCAGATTGGCCAGTCGTGTGAGAAACTCGTCATCATGCAAGCAGTCAGGCATGTGAAAATTATGGTCAGTAAAGAAAGCTTTAAGCACGTCCCTCAATTAATAAAAACATGTTAATTCTTAGCACCTTGATAACCAGCGCACTTCTGTATGTTGTAAAAGTGTACATGGTTGCTGCCCATATCATTGCATAGTGCAGAAAATACACAAGAGTTCGGAAGCCTTGCTTTAACAAAGTTAACCATTTTCACTGTAGTGTCCAAAACGTCTTTCAAGCTGTCAGGCATTCCTTTGGCAATAAGAGCCTCTCGGTAGATGCTGCAGTGTACCCAAGTGGCGTCGGGAGCAACTGCCTGCACGTGCGTTACCACTCCACTATGTCTCCCTGTCAAGGCTTTTGCGCCATCAGTACAGATACCAACACATCTTGACCACCAAAGTCCATTTGATGTCACAAAGCTGTCCAGTACTTTAAAAAGATCCTCTCCTGTTGTCCTGGTTTCCAGTGGTTTGCAGAAGAGGATGTCTTCCTTAATTGACCCCCCATAAACCTAACGGAGGTATACCAGGAGCTGTGCCAGGCACGCCACGTCTATTGCAGTAATTGTTTCAAAACATCTCCTGCCCATGTCACAGATGCATTGTGAAACAGTGTTGTTTGATGAAGATATTGTCTGTATAGTTTTCTGTCCCTTTTCCCCCGGTATTGTCCCAGTCATATCCACGGTAGCAGGAAGAATGAAGTCCTCCACAATAGTATGGGACTTGCCTGTCCTAGCCACTCGGTAGCTCACCATATAAGATGCTTCTAGCCCCTTCTTATTAATGGTATCCTGTGCTTTTATACACGTCTTACTACTCGAAAGTCGTCTTTATTCTCGCTCAAAAAACTCTTCTGGCTTATTTTTCAGATGGTCATGTTTAGTTTCTAAATGTCTGTGCATATGTAAAGGTCTCCCGTGAGAGATTAACGGTTAATGTGATTGGATGTTCATTATTTCACCTGGCTACCTGTATTTGACATTGTGTTATTTTGCTGAACACTAGATGGTTTCATTTTCATGTCAGTGAAACAAGGCTACTCAGGCGAGAAACAAACTCACCCAAATGTACAGTGGGTCAAAAAAGTATTTAGTCAGCCACCAATTGAGCAAGTTCTCCCACTTAAAAATACGAGAGAGGCCTGTCATTTTCATCATAGGTACACTTCAACTATGACAGACAAAATGGAGAAAAAAATCCAGAACATCACATTGTAGGATTTTTAATGAATTTATTTGCAAATTATGGTGGAAAATACGTTTTTGGTCACCTACAAACAAGCAAGATTTCTGGCTCTCACAGACCTGTAACTTCTTCTTTAAGAGGCGGCTCCTCTGTCCTCCAGTCGTTACCTGTATTAATGGCACCTGTTTGAACTTGTTATCAGTATAAAAGACACCTGTCCACAACCTCAAACAGTCACACTCCAAACTCCACTATGGCCAAGACCAAAGGACACCAGAAACAAAATTGTAGACCTGCAGCAGGCTGAGAAGACTGAATCTGCAATAGGTAAGCAGCTTGGTTTGAAGAAATCAACTGTGGGAGCAATTATTAGGAAATGGAAGACATACAAGACCACTGATAATCTCCCTCGATCTGGGGATTCACGCAAGAACTCACCCCGTGGGGTCAAAATGATCACAAGAACGGTGAGCAAAAATCCCAGAACCACACGGGGGACCTAGTGAATGACCTGCAGAGAGCTGGGACCAAAGTAACAAAACCTACTATCAGTAACACACTACGCCGCCAGGGTTCTCAAATCCTGCAGTGCCAGACGTGTCCCCCTGCTTAAGCCAGTACATGTCCAGGCCCGTCTGAAGTTTGCTAGAGAGCATTTGGATGATCCAGAAGAAGATTGGGAGAATGTCATATGGTCAGATGAAACCAAAATATAACTTCTTGGTAAAAACTCAACTCGTCGTGTTTGGAGGACAAAGAATGCTGTGTTGCATCCAAAGAACACCATACCTACTGTGAAGCATGGGGGTGGAAAGATCCTGCTTTGGGGCTGTTTTTCTGCAAAGGGACCAGGACAACTGATCCGTGTAAAGGAAAGAATGAATGGTGCCATGTATCGTGAGATTTTGAGTGAAAACCTCCTACCATCAGCAAGGGCATTGAAGATGAAACATGGCTGGGTCTTTCAGCATGACAATGATCCCAAACACACCGCCCGGGCAACGAAGGAGTAGCTTCGTAAGAAGCATTTCAAGGTTCTGGAGTGGCCTAGCCAGTCTCCAGATCTCAACCCCATAGAACATTTTTGGAGGGAGTTGAAAGTCCGTGTTGCCCAGCAGCAGCCCCAAAACATCACTGCTCTAGAGGAGATCTGCATGGAGGAATGGGCCAAAATACCAGCAACAGTGTGTGAAAACCTTACGTTTTGACCTCTGTCATTGCCAACAAAGGGTATATAACAAAGTATTGAGATAAACTTTTGTTATTGACCAAATACTTATTTTCCACCATAATTTGCAAATAAATTCATTAAAAATCTTACAATGTGATTTTCTGTTTTTTTTCTAATTTTGTCTGTCATAGTTGAAGTGTACCTATGATGAAAATTACAGGCCTCTCTCATCTTTTTAAGTGGGAGAACTTGCCCAATTGGTGGCTGACTAAATACTTTTTTGCCCCACTGTATAGCCCCGTTGGAAAATATAAATGGACTGTTTCAAAATGTGAATCACATTTTTATTTGGCATACCCCGGACGGCATTGCGCATACCCCTGTCCACGACGATTCTGTGCTTCCAACTCTGTGGCAACAGTTTGAGGAAGGCCATTTCCTGTTTCAGAAAGACAATTCCCCCGTGCACAAAGCGAGGTCCATACAGAAATAGTTTGTCGAGATCGGTGCGGAAGAACTTAACTGTTCTGCACAGACACCTGACCTAAACCCCATCGAACACTTTTGTGAGCCAGGCCTAAACGGCCATCAGTGCCCGACCTCACTAATGCTCTTGTGGCTGAATGGAAGCAAGTCCCCGCAGCAATGTTCCAACATCTATTGGAAAGCTTTCCCAAAAGAGTGTAGGCTGTTATTGCAGCAAAGGGGGGACCAACTCCATATTAATGCCCATGATTTTGGAATGAGATGTTGGTCGAGCAGGTGTCCACATTCTTTTGGTCATGTGGTGTATGTCAGTCAAACTGAAGCTGGTGTGTGAGGAGAAAGGCCCAAACCTATTGAGATGAAATGATATGTTGCACATGCTACAGTATGTGAAGTTCCAAGATGGCGTAGCAGTAAGTCGTCCTGTCGTGTCGTGTCCCTTGTATATATTGTTTCTTTTTCGTTTTTACATATTTTTCTTCGCATATCTCTTTAAAACCATTTTGCTAATCCTAAGCTTCCAAATACTCTCCTGCAACCCGCCTCACCCAATGTAGCTATTTTTCCTAAAGTATTTATGTTTACTTCGGAACCGGAACCCCTCAACTGAAGCTAGCCAGCTAACCACCAGCTATGCTAGCGGTCTTCAGCTAACCGGTCATCAGCTAACCTTTAGCTCGGAAAGCTCTCGCCAGTTCGAACAACGCGACTCTAACCAGAGCATAACGGACCTATTTATTTTTCATCCCCGGATTCCCACCGCAAACGGAACATTTTTCAGCTGGATCTTCACAACTAGCTATCTAGCTAAACCGCAACCCCGGATGATTACTCCTGGCTAACGTTTCCACCCACTTAGCTTGTAGCTAGCCCGGCCAGAGCACCTGTGCTACCACCGTAGCATACTCCTGGGCTACAATACCCGGGCCCACGACCGGTCTATCGATGTCACCGCATGAAGAGGAATAAACAGACTCACCCCGTTGCGACGTCCCCCAAAGGCTAACTCTCTAGCCCTTGCTATCTCCTTGCTTGCTAATTCGGCCTGCTAACTGCTAGCTTGTTTAGCTCCGGTCCGCTAACTGCTACCTTGTTTAGCCATGGCCTACGAACTGTTAGCTTGTTAGCACAGGCCTGCTAACCGTCTGAATCGCCACGTCCCAAACACTCACTGGACCCATATTTACTTTCTATCTCTTTTTGATTTTTTATTTGTTTATACCTTCCGGAAACCTGCCTCACCCAATGTGATACGGAATCGCTATTATTTTTAATTTTTAGAACACACTCAAGAACCTCCAGAAGCTAACTAGGTAACACGGTCACCACCGATAAATCCATGATTATCGAAAACTTCAATAAGCATTTCTCAACGGCTGGCCATGCCTTCCGCCTGGCTACTCCAACCTCGGCCAACAGCTCCGCCCCCCCCCGCAGCTCCTCGCCCAAGTCTCTCCAGGTTCTCCTTTACCCAAATCCAGATAGCAGATGTTCTGAAAGAGCTGCAAAACCTGGACCCGTACAAATCAGCTGGGCTTGACAATCTGGACCCTCTATTTCTGAAACTATCCGCCGCCATTGTCGCAACCCCTATTACCAGCCTGTTCCACCTCTCTTTCATATCGTCTGAGATCCACGAGGATCGGAAAGCTGCCGCAGTCATCCCCCTCTTCAAAGGGGGAGACACACTGGACCCAAACTGTTATAGACCTATATCCATCCTGCCCTGCCTATCTAAGGTCTTCGAAAGCCAAGTCAACAAACAGGTCACTGACCATCTCGAATCCCACCGTACCTTCTCCGCTGTGCAATCTGGTTTCCGAGCCGGTCACGGGTGCACCTCAGCCACACTCAATGTACTAAACGATATCATAACCGCCATCGATAAAAGACAGTACTGTGCAGCCGTCTTCATCGACCTTGCCAAGGCTTTCGACTCTGTCAATCACCATATTCTTATCGGCAGACTCAGTAGCCTCGGTTTAACTCCAGTGTTAATCTGCAAACTTGGAATTATTCGCCTACCTCCTCATGCCTTTTGCACACATTGTATATAGACTCCCCTTTTTTCTACTGTGTTATTGACTTGTTAATTGTTTACTCCATGTGTAACTCTGTGTTGTCTGTTTACACTGCTATGCTTTATCTTGGCCAGGTCGCAGTTGCAAATGAGAACTTGTTCTCAACTAGCCTACCTGGTTAAATAAAGGTGAAAAAAAAAAATATATATATATATATATACCTTGTCTTGAGAAAGCCCATATAAAGCAATCGCCTACACATTTCAGATTCCAGGTTCCTCAGATGGAACAGCAATCCATGCCTTCAGCCAGTGATTCAGATTCAGATTAATTCATATTTGTTTGCCACACAAACAATGGATATGAATCGATTTATGAATCAATGTTATTATCATGTATATGAGATGGTTCCTTCCTATCTGGTAGGTAGATCATGTGATCCGGAGATAGATCCATACTTAACAATAAAAGATGGGTTTAGACAGGGGTACTTATTTGACAATAATTGAACTGCCATTTTGATGGATGGCAATAGCGATGGCGCCAGGCCTTAACGCCCCAACCTGCCGACCTGGCGTGTTGTGTTTCTGATCTGATCCCACCTATTTACTGTTATCTGGCCTGGCTGGCTCAAGCCTCCGAGTCAACCTGTCAGCCGAGTGGCAGTTCGAAAAGAAATATCAAATTGAATTAAAATTGGTCGCTCACCCAAAACAGAGGCCCGCATGTCTTAAAGATCACACATCTGTTCCTCTAAATCATTGTTGCAGAGTCAATCCCTCTCCGGCGGACGGGTCGGGTGAATTTTTCATGCCAGCGGGGCCTCCGCACGCTTCATCATGTTAAAGTGCCCATGACATTACTGAAGGAGCAGCCGTCCCTGTGCAGCCAGCTATGCTAATGCTTCTGGAAGGAGAAGGAGGAGAGGAGCCTGGCTGGGCTAGAACTCGGCTGCCTAGCTGGATGGCATGATACGGGAAGGAGAGAGAAGTAAGGGAAGGTCAGCAGCAGGCCTAGCTGCAAGCATTTATTTGGGATAGGGGCTTAGGAGACAGCAACTGCACTCAGTGGTTCAAATCAAATTGTATTTGTCGCATGCTTGGTAAACAACAGGTGTAGACTAACAGTGAAATGCTGACTTACGGGGCCTTCCCAACAACGCAGAGAGAAAGAAAATAGACAAGTAATAGAAAGGTAAAACACGTAATAATAAATGAAAGCTTTATTTAACTAGGTTAGTTAAGAACAAATTCTTATTTACAAGGCCTACACTTGCCAAACCCGGGTGACACTGGGCCAATTGTGCTCCACCCCATGGGACTCCCAATCACGGCCAGATGTGATACAGCCTGGATTTGAACCTGGGACCGTAGTGACACCTTTTGCACTGAGATGCAGTGCCTTAGACCACTGCGCCACTCGGGAGACCAATGAGTTGGCAATAACTTGGCAATATACACAGTTGTCCATCATCTCTCACTCTCTTCCCTTATCTCTCGCATTTTTCTCTGTCATAATCACATACCAACTCTTACTAGCACATTTTATGTCTCTCTCAAACTAGGTTCTATATTCTCACCACCAAGCAGGCAAAGTACTTCAGATACCATGTTAACTTCTAACGCCACAAAACCTCCCTCCTTTATTCTCCCCAAGCCCCTTAATCCTAGAGAGCTGTTTCAGAGCCTGTCCCCAAGGTCACCCAAGGTCACCAGTGGATAGTGAGTTTGCCGCAGTTAACAGGGCCGCTGCAATTTATCCGACATGATTTGTTTGGCTGAGGTAAAAGTCAACCATCAGCTCCGACCAGGAAACCAAAATAAAACCAAAATGTATCTCTGTCTCAGCTCTTTGGGGATTGGGTAATGGAATGACACAGGGGATATACTGTGAACTTTAATGGCTCACAGCATTGTGAACACAAAGGATTAACTTTGATCTTGATATTGCATGTACAGCATTGATTTATCCAGAAAAGAATGGCGGTTGTGCTGGATGGCAGTGTTACTGCTACATAATGGCTGTGTTGCAGGGAGAGGCCATCTCTCATCCTCAGTTTTGTCCTTCAGGTGTTTTGTATTCATGGCTCAGAATGTTCTGATTGATAGGGATTTCAAAGGCTAGACTATCACATCTTGGATCTTTTCCATTGGCTGTACAGGCACATGCAAAACAGACACAGCCTCTCCCAACTGTTATGTTCAAAGTTGTAAATCGATCTTGTTATCAGCAAATGCAATCTTGTGAAGCTGAAATACAAAGCAAACAACCAGAGACAGAAGGAGGGAGGGTCGGGGAGTGGAAGAGGGGGAAGGGGAGAGGAAACTATTTCCACTGTCAGTTTGCATTGAACAGCCTCGGAGGTGTGCTTTGTAATGTTTCTCGCCTTTTCAGAAACCGCCTCGGCGTCTATAAGGTTCTCCACAAGATGAGCTCAACTGATACTCTGGTTCCCACACGCTCTACCTTCTGAAATTTCACAGATGATAGTGGTTACTGACTGAGAAGAGCCTGATAAAATCTCACCTGATTAGAGGGAGAGAAAAAACACGCAGTGTGAAAAGACGAGAAAGGAGAACAGAATCTGCACTCATCTGGCCTCTGAGGTTGGTGTCTCAGTTTCAATTGACATATACCTCTGGCTTTGCCTGGCCTGTGTGTAGCACGGAGGACGACGTGTGAAGACCACCTACACCTCATTTCTTTTCTCTCTTACTCTACCTCGCTATTATCTCATTCACACGGTTTGTTTTTAAACGAGACAAGATTTAGCAGTTGTGTCATTTCAGTATTGTTGTTTAGAAGTAGCTATTCAAATGCTACAAACATGGCGGACATGTTTTTAGGCATCATTTATTCCACTGCTCAAACTAATTTAAGACATTTTAGGGAGTTGTTTTTTGGGGGGCAAACCTAACCAACGTAATGCTCTTGTTTCTATTCCAAGTAGGAATCATTGTAACACCTAACAATGATGTAGCACCTTCTTTGTCTCGATATAATCTTGGTTTGCCTTAGCGACATGATGTTCCACACCATGGCTGCCACATGGGAACTATGTGTCCTGGTTAAAAGTAGTCCACTTTATAGGGAATATGGTGCCATTTGGGACACACCCTTAGATGAGCCAGGCCCCACGTCCAGGCATGAATCTGGTCTGAAATAGCCCAGGAGTTCACTCCCTCTGGGACTGGCTGTTACAACAGAAAGATGCTATTACCCACAGCCAAAGTGCTACAGCCATTCTTGTTGTGAATAAAAATGGGTTGTCTTGATGACATCGTCTTGGTTGTTTATTGTAGACCTCCCTGTGTTCTCTTACTTTGTCTGCATAGAACTCTCTTTTTTTTCAGTATCTGATGATCTGAGATTGCATGGGCTGTATGATGTTAGCTTGGTGATGCACTATTGTAGGCTACATATTCAAGCAGTAGGTCATATACTAATAAATAGTTTACGCTTTATTTGTAAACTAATACAACATGCGTTTTAGTCATTGTTTAATATGCTTTATATTTATTCACATGCATGTGTCTTTAGCAGCCTTGGTCATTAAACAACCATTTCAGTTGGTTTCCTTCCTTATTTGCTGAAATGACACGTCATTATGATCGTGCTCCCCCTCTCTCTCTCCCTTCTCTGGCTGGTGATGCTTGTCAGCAGAGCTGCCATAGGCCTTCATTGCTGTGACTGCTAAAGTCACAATCCATTACAGTGAGGGCCAATGCTTTTCACAGCTGACACAAAATATTGTTTTTACTGGTAAATCCCTGGAAAAAATCCACATTATTGAGTGGATAAATAAACATGAAGCTAGCTTTGCGACAAGGGTGGTTGGGGGTGTTTGTCTCTGGGGAGAAGAGGAGCGTCTCCTGGGTGTTTAGACTGCTTAACTATCACCGAGCAGGGCAGCCTAGCCCACCTCTCTCTCAAAGCCCCAGCAGCTATCTGGATCTCAGTGGTACCGTGGAGGCAAAGCAGAATAGCTTTCATTTAACATTTACTCAGCTCTGCCTTGAAAGCAAGCCTTTAGGGTAATGTTAAGTCTTTTCATAAGTTACGAAGATGTAATTTGACAAATTAGCTCCGCAGACACTCCGGTTGTGTTTTTAATGGCTGCCATGGTTGATAATTAGCAGTGCTGTGTGCTAAAACCGCTACACTGT